>NW_026968120.1:1265698-1454227 GCF_028390025.1 Pseudophryne corroboree | reverse complement strand
GCAGGTAAGTAGGAGTTGGGCTAGAGCTGGGGAGGGTCGCTGTTCGGGCACCCCCCTGTCAAGTGAAAGAGATCCAACTGAGGCAGCACAAGGGAACTCTCGAAAGAAGAACAAGGCTAGAGGAAGATCTGAGACAAAGAAATCTGACTTTTACCAGAGCTGACCAGAGGAAAGCACAAACACAGTCCCCCACTACCACAAATAATGCAGTCGAGTTTCCCACATTTGGGAAAATCACAGGGGTCAGCATACCCAGAATGCAATGAATGAACCTCACCCTGGGAGAACAATCTTCATGACCATGGTATCTCCTATGCAAAATAAGTATGATTTGGGATAGGGCTGGTGAGGGCCGCTGCTCAGGCACATCTCTGTCAAGTAAAGGAGATTCAACTGAGGCAGCACAAGGGAACTCTCATCTGGGGACAACAACTGCAGGGAGACCACATCTTTTCAGATGAACATGGGAGGGCGGAAGGCTGCCTAATACTGAAGCACCATCAAATATCAAACCATATGCAACAACTAGTACAAGCACTCCTTGGGGAAGGTCTGCAGCAGACGGATTTGCATACGGTGATGTTATCCAAGCAGTGGGCCAAAGTTGACTGGAACCCTCATCTGCATATGAAAAGAGAAAAGGGGCATGCAGGGCATGGCGGCCTTTTGCAGTGCTTGGATGACCCCTAGTTCGCATTAAACACCCCCACCCTCCTTTGGTGTGGGGCTCATGTTGGCCATGCCCCATCCCCTGAAGCATTCAAGCTGATTTCTTGCAGCAGCTGGGCACTGTAACAGCTCCAGAGCTGTTCTGTAAGGCAAGTAAAAGGGTGTGGGCCCTGCAGCACCACCTGTTGTTCGCATTGTGCGTTGGAAGGCACAAATTAAGCAGACGGGAGGAGAAGTCAGGATAGTGCGCAAGGGCATACTTTTCTCTTAGTCCGGGGGCAAGGCTTCAAAATGGGGTCTGCAACGGAGGAGACACAGGGGGCGTGGTCACAGCAGCTTTTCTCTACAGCCTGCACCAGCAGGAGCCTACACCATTTTTTATGATCACGCTGAACTGCAGTGCGACTGCAATTACAGCATGGTCAAGAAGGGAGGCGTCATGCTGGGTGGCCATGCCCTGTCACTGTGCAGGAGCCAGCACAGCTCACACACTAGTCCCCGGGTGCAGCCCCCAACCCCCGGGACACCCGGAGCAACAAAATGTAGATTCAGGCCACCAGGCCACGCCCCTACCTATGAAACCATGCCTCCTTTTTACCATTGCGCTGTTTATCTGCGCGCACTGCATTACAATCTCCCTCGCTACCTTTCTGGGTGTCACCAGTGATAGTGACACCTCTGCCATGCTTGTAGCAGCTGGTCCTAAGATCTACGCCTCAAGCCCTGAGTGTTTGCCCTTGTGACTTGTTGATCATCATAGCGAAGCAGATGCTTACAGAAAACTGCAGGGGCTTAGATTGAAAATAAAAAAATTGATGGGTATAAGGTAGAGAGGAGCGGGTTCGGTTCTCCGAGAACCGAATTCCCCACGAACTCCACGTGGTTTACACTGGTCCGAGGCAGGCTCGGTTGTTCCCGCCTGACTCGGAAAACCTGAACAAGGGAAAATGTCATCATCCCGCTGTCGGATTCTTGCGAGATTCGGATTCCATATAAAGAGCTGCGCGTTGCTGCCATTTTTACTCGTGCATCGAAGAGAGAGCGGAGAGGACGTGGCTATGTTCTCTCAGTGGAAATCTCAATATCAGTGCTCAGTATCAGTGGTTACTTATTGCTGCTCAGTAATACTAGTAGTGTGTCTCTCCTGCTCAGTGTCAGTTCTCAGTAGTATCCTCATCAGTGCTCAGTATCACTGCTCATTGTCTTGTGCTGCATTGTGGTGCTCAGCATACTACAGTACATTACTAATAGTCCAGTGCTGCATCTTGCTGCTCAGTGTCAGTTCTAGTATCCTCATCAGTGCTCACTATCACTGCTCATTGCATTGTGGTGTTCTGTATACTACAGTAACATAGTAATATAGTATATATAGAGGAGCGGGTTCGGTTCTCCGAGAACCGAATTCCCGACGAACTCCACGTGGTTTACACTGGTCCGTGGCAGGCTCGGTTGTTCCCGCCTGACTATGAAAACCTGAACAAGGGAAAATGTCATCATCCCGCTGTCAGATTCTCGCGAGATTCGGATTCCATATAAAGAGCTGCGCGTTGCCGCCATTTTTACTCGTGCATTGAAGAGAGAGCGGAGAGGACGTGGCTATGTTCTCTCAGTGGAAATCTCAATATCAGTGCCCAGTATCAGTGGTTACTTATTGCTGCTCAGTAATACTAGTAGTGTGTCTCTCCTGCTCAGTGTCAGTTCTCAGTAGTATCCTCATCAGTGCTCAGTATCACTGCTCATTGTCTTGTGCTGCATTGTGGTGCTCAGCATACAACAGTACATTACTAATAGTCCAGTGCTGCATCTTGCTGCTCATGTTGGCTATGCCCCAGCCCCTGAAGCATTCAAGCTGATTTCTTGCAGCAGCTGGGCACTGTAACAGCTCCAGAGCTGCTCTGTAAGGCAAGTAAAAGGGTGTTGGCCCTGCAGCACTACCTGTAGTTTGCATTGTGCGTTGGAAGGCACAAAGTAAGCAGACAGGAGAAGTCAGGAGAGTGCACAAGGGCATAGAAGGCAGGGGCTCAAGAAAAGAGAAGTGGAAACAGACAGCAAACTAGGCTGGAGAGAGACCTGAGACAAAGAGATCTGAATTATACGAGTAGCCGACCAGAGGAAACACAAATTATGCAGTCAAGTGTCCCACATTTGGGGAAATCGTAGGAGCAGCACACCCAGAGTGCAATGGGTGAGCCTTGCCCTGGTAGAAGCACCTTCCTGATCATAGTATCTCACTTGGCAGGTAAGTAGGAGTTGGGCTTGAGCTGGGGAGGGTCGCTGCTCGGGCACCCCCCTGTCAAGTGAAGGAGATCCAACTGAGGCAGCACAAGGAAACTCTCAAAAAAAGAACAAGGCTAGAGGAAGATCTGAGACAAAGAAATCTGACTTTTACCAGAGCTGACCAGAGGAAAGCACAAACACAGTCCCCCACTACCACAAATAATGCAGTCGAGTTTCCCACATTTGGGGAAATCACAGGGGTCAGCATACCCAGAATGCAATGAATGAACCTCACCCTGGGAGAACAATCTTCATGACCATGGTATCTCCTATGCAAAATAAGTATGATTTGGGATAGGGCTGGGGAGGGCCGCTGCTCAGGCACATCTCTTTCAAGTAAAGGAGATTCAACTGAGGCAGCACAAGGGAACTCTCATCTGGGGACAACAACTGCAGGGAGAACACATATTTTCAGATGAACATGGGAGAGCTGAAGGCTGCCTAATACTGAAGCACCCCAAACAACAAACCAAATGCAACAACTAGTACAAGCATTCCTGGGGGAAGGTCTGCAGAAGACGGATTTGCATACGGTGATGTCATCCAAGCAGTGGGCCAAAGTTGGCTGGAACCCTCATCTGCATATGAAAAGAGAAAAGGGGTATGCAGGGCATGGCGGCCTTTTGCGGCGCTTGGATGACCCTTAGTTCGCATTAAACACCTCCACCCTCCGTCGGTGTGGGGCTCATGTTGGCTATGCCCCAGCCCCTGAAGCATTCAAGCTGATTTCTTGCAGCAGCTGGGCACTGTAACAGCTCCAGAGCTGCTCTGAAAGGCAAGTAAAAGGGTGTGGGCCCTGCAGCACTACCTGTAGTTTGCATTGTGCGTTGGAAGGCACAAAGTAAGCAGACAGGAGAAGTCAGGAGAGTGCACAAGGGCATAGAAGGCAGCGGCTCAAGAAAAGAGAAGTGGAAACAGACAGCAAACTAGGCTGGAGAGAGACCTGAGACAAAGAGATCTGAATTATACGAGTAGCCGACTAGAGGAAACACAAATTATGCAGTCAAGTGTCCCACATTTGGGGAAATCGTAGGAGCAGCACACCCAGAGTGCAATGGGTGAGCCTTGCCCTGGGAGAAGCACCTTCCTGATCATAGTATCTCACCTGGCAGGTAAGTAGGAGTTGGGCTAGAGATGGGGAGGGTCGCTGCTCGGGCACCCCCCTGTCAAGTGAAGGAGATCCAACTGAGGCAGCACAAGGAAACTCTCGAAAAAAGAACAAGGCTAGAGGAAGATCTGAGACAAAGAAATCTGTCTTTTACCAGAGCTGACCAGAGGAAAGCACAAACACAGTCCCCCACTACCACAATTAATGCAGTCGAGTTTCCCACATTTGGGGAAATCACAGGGGTCAGCATACCCAGAATGCAATGAATGAACCTCACCCTGGGAGAACAATCTTCATGACCATGGAAACTTCTATGCAAAATAAGTATGATTTGGGATAGGGCTGGGGAGGGCCGCTGCTCATGCACATCTCTGTCAAGTAAAGGAGATTCAACTGAGGCAGCACAAGGGAACTCTCATCTGGGGACAACAACTGCAGGGAGAACACATATTTTCAGATGAACATGGGAGGGCAGAAGGCTGCCTAATACTGAAGCACCCCCAAACAACAAACCAAATGTAACAACTAGTAAAAGCATTCCTGGGAGAAGGTCTGCAGAAGACGGATTTGCATACGGTGATGTCATCCAAGCAGTGGGCCAAAGTTGGCTGGAACCCTCATCTGCATATGAAAAGAGAAAAGGGTTATGCAGGGCATGGCGGCCTTTTGCGGTGCTTGGATGACCCCTAGTTCGCATTAAATACCTCCACCCTCCTTCGGTGTGGGGCTCATGTTGGCTATGCCCCAGCCCCTGAAGCATTCAAGCTGATTTCTTGCAGCAGCTGGGCACTGTAACAGCTCCAGAGCTGCTCTGTACGGCAAGTAAAAGGGTGTGGGCCCTGCAGCACTACCTGTAGTTCGCATTGTGCGTTGGAAGGCACAAAGTAAGCAGACGGGAGAAGTCAGGATAGTGCGCAAGGGCATAGAAGGGAGCGGCTCAAGAAAACAGAAGTGGAAACAGACAGCAAACTAGGCTGGAGAGAGACCTGAGACAAAGAGATCTGAATTATACGAGAGCCGACCAGGGGAAACACAAATTATGCAGTCAAGTTTCCCACATTTGGGGAAATCGCAGGAGCAGCACACCCAGAGTGCAATGGGTGAGCCTTGCCCTGGGAGAAGCACCTTCATGATCATAGTATCTCACCTGGCAGGTATGTAGGAGTTGGGCTAGAGCTGGGGAGGGTCGCTGCTCGGGTACCCCCCTGTCAAGTGAAGGAGGTCAAACTGAGGCAGCACAATGGAACTCTCGAAAGAAGAACAAGGCTAGAGGAAGATCTGAGACAAAGAAATCTGACTTTTACCAGAGCTGACCAGAGGAAAACACAAACACAGTCCCCCACTACCACAAATAATGCAGTTGAGTTTCCCACATTTGGGGAAATCACAGGGGTCAGCATACCCAGAATGCAATGAATGAACCTCACCCTGGGAGAACAATCTTTATGACCATGGTATCTCCTATGCAAAATAAGTATGATTTGAGATAGGGCTGGGGAGGGCCGCTGCTCAGGCACATCTCTGTCAAGTAAAGGAGATTCAACTGAGGCAGCACAAGGGAACTCTCATCTGGGGACAACAACTGCCGGGAGAACACATATTTTCAGATGAACATGGGAGGGCAGAAGGCTGCCTAATACTGAAGCACGCCCAAACAACAAACCAAATGCAACAACTAGTACAAGCATTCCTGGGAGAAGGTCTGCAGAAGACGGATTTGCATACGGTGATGTCATCCAAGCAGTGGGCCAAAGTTGGCTGGAACCCTCATCTGCATATGTTGAAGATACAATTTGTGAATTGCATTTAACACTATCTCCCTTTCCTGGGGAGAAGATGGTAGGGCCGATTTGAAAAACCGGCGAGGAGGCACCTCTTCGAATTTCAGCTTGTAACCCTGAGAAACAATTTCTATTGCCTAGGGATCCACCTGCGAATGAACCCAGATGTGGCTGAAAACTCGAAGACGTGCCCCCAACTGGGCGGACTCCTTTAGCGGAGCCCCAGCGTCATGCGGTGGATTTTGTAGAGGCCGGGGAGGACTTCTGTTCCTGGGAACTAGCTGTGTTGTGCAGCTTCTTCCCTCTGCCCTTACCTCTGGCAAGAAAGGACGCACCTCGTACTTTCTTGTTTCTCTGTGATCGAAAGGACTGTATTTGATAATGTGGTGCTTTCTTAGGCTGTGAGGGAATATAAGGCAAAAAATTTGATTTACCAGCTGTAGCTGTGGAGACTAGGTCCGAGAGACCTTCCCCAAACAATTCCTCACCCCTGTAAGGTAAAACCTCCATATGCCTTTTTGAGTCGGCATCACCTGTCCATTGCCGGGTCCATAGGACTCGTCTAGCAGAAATCGACATAGCGTTTATTCTAGAACCCAGTAGACTAATGTCACTTTGAGCATCTCTCATATATAGGACAGCATCTTTTATATGCCCTATGGTCAATAACATAGCATCCTTATCTAGGGTCTCAATCTCTGCTGATAAGGTATCTGTCCATGCTGCCACCGCGCTACAACCCCGGCCGACGCAATTGCCGGTCTGAGTAAGGTACCAGAATGTGTGTAAATGGACTTTAGGGTAACCTCCTGCTTGCGGTCAGCAGGGTCCCTGATGGTAGCTGTATCCTGGGATGGCAGCGCTACCTTTTTGGATAAGCGTGTCAATGCTTTATCCACCCTAGGGGAGGATTCCCACCGTATCCTGTCCATTGGCGGGAAAGGATACGCCATAAGAATCCTTTTGGGAATCTGCAGCTTTTTGTCTGGAGATTCCCAAGCTTTTTCACATAATTCGTTCAACTCATGTGAGGAGGGAAAGGTTATCTCAGGTTTCTTTCCCTTATACATGTGTACCCTCGTGTCAGGGACAGGGGACTCTGTGATGTGCAAAACATCTTTTATTGCAATAATCATATATCGAATACATTTAGCCAATTTTGGCTGTAACTTTGCATCATCGTAGTCGACACTGGAGTCAGAATCTGTGTCGGTATCTGTGTCAACTATTTGGGATAGTGGGCGCTTTTGAGACCCCGAAGGTCCCTGCGACATAGGGACAGGCATGGGTTGACTCCCTGACTGTTCCCTAGCTTCAGCTTTGTCTAATCTCTTGTGTAATAAGTTTACATTAGCACTTAAAACATTCCACATATCCATCCAGTCAGGTGTCGGCGTTGTCGATGGAGACACCACATTAATTTGCTCCTGCTCCTCTCTAGGAGAGCCTTCTACCTCAGACATGTCGACACACGTGTACCGACACACCATACACTCAGGGAATCCTCTTATCTGAGGACAGTTCCCCAACAAGGCCCTTTGGAGAGACAGAGAGAGAGAGTATGCCAGCACACACCCCAGCGCTATATGACCCAGGAAAAAAACACAATAATTTTATGTTTACCCAGTAGCGCTGTATTTCCATATATATATGCGCCTAATTATGTGCCCCCCTCTTCTTTAAGACCCTCTTTCTACCGTGGTATAAGCAGGGGAGAGTCCGTGGAGCTTCCCCTCAGCGGTGCTGTGGAGAAAATGGCGCTGGTGAGTGCTGAGGGAGAAGCCCCACCCCCTCAGCGACGGGCTTCTGTCCCGCTCAAATATAGTAAAAAAATGGCGGGGGCTCTTATATATATATATACAGTGCCTAGCTGCATATATATTTATTTTGCCAAAGAGAGGTCTATATTGCTGCCCAGGGCGTCCCCCCTGCGCCCTTCACCCTTACACTGACTGCCGTGTGTGAGGTGTATTGGAGCAATGGAGCACAGCTTTACTGCTGTGCGTTACCTCAGTGAAGATCATGAAGTCTTCCGCCGCCTCTGAAGTCTTCTTTTCTTCTCATACTCACCCGGCTTCTATCTTCCGGCTCTGCGAGGGGGACGGCGGCGCGGCTCTGGGACGGACGGCGAGGGTGAGACCTGCGTACCGATCCCTCTGGAGCTAATGCTGTACAGTAGCCTAAGAAGCAGAGCCTATCAACTCACAGAAGTAGGTGTGCATCTCTCCCCTCCGCCCCTCGATGCAGGGAGTCTGTTGCCAGCAGGCTCCCTGAAAATAAAAAAATCTAACAAATATACTTTCTGTCAGGAAACTCAGGAGAGCTCCCTGAAAAGCACCCAGTCTCCTCTGGGCACAGTAGTAAACTGAGGTCTGGAGGAGGGGCATAGAGGGAGGAGCCAGTGCACACCCAGATCTAAAGTCTTTCTTAAAGTGCCCATGTCTCCTGCGGAGCCCGTCTATCCCCCATGGTCCTTACGGAATCCCCAGCATCCTCTAGGACGTAAGAGAAAAATTATGCTGGCAGAAAAATCCAATTGAGTGATTAAACAGCTCCAGAGCTGCTCTGTAAGGCAAGTAAAAGGGTGTGGGCCCTGCAGCACTACCTGTAGTTTGCATTGTGCATTGGAAGCCTAGTTTGCTGTCTGTTTCCACTTCTTTTTTCTTGAGCCCCTCCCGTCTATACCCTTGTGCACTATCCTGACTTCTCCTCCCGTCTGCTTACTTTGTGCCTTCCAATGCACAATGCAAACTACAGGTAGTGCTGCAGGGCCCACACCCTTTTACTTGCCTTACAGAGCAGCTCTTGAGCTGTTACAGTGCCCAGCTGCTGCAAGAAATCAGCGTGAATGCTTCAGGGGCTGGGGCATGGCCAACATGAGCCCCACACCGAAGGAGGGTGGGGGTGTTTAATGCGAACTAGGGGTCTCGCACAATGCGAACTACAGGTATTGCTGCAGGGCCCACACCCTTTTACTTGCCTTACAGAGCAGCTCTGGAGCTGTTACAGTGCCCAGCTGCTGCAAGAAATCAGCTTGAATCCTTCAGGGGCTGGGGCATAGCCAACATGAGCCCCACACCGACGGAGGGTGGAGGTGTTTAATGCGAACTAGGGGTCATCCAAGTGCCGCAAAAGGCCGCCATGCCCTGCACACCCCTTTTCTCTTTTCATATGCAGACGAGGGTTGAAGCCAACTTTGACCCACTGCTTGGATGACATCGCCATATGCAAATCCATCTGCTGCAGGCCTTCCCCCAGGAATGCTTGCACTAGTTGTTGCATTTGGTTTGTTGTTTGGGGGTGTTTCAGTATTAGGCAGCCTTCTGCCCTCCCATGTTCATCTGAAAATATGTGTTCTCCCTGCAGTTGTTGTCCCCAGATGAGAGTTCCCTTGTGCTGCCTCAGTTGAATCTCCTTTACTTGACAGAGATGTGCCTGAGCAGCGGCCCTCCCCAGCCCTATCCCAAATCATACTTATTTTGCATAGGAGATACCATGGTCATGAAGACTGTTCTCCCAGGGTGCGGTTCATTCATTGCATTCTGGGTATGCTGACCTCTGTGATTTCCCCAAATGTGGGAAACTCGACTGCATTATTTAATGCGAACTAGGGGTCATCCAAGCACCGCAAAAGGCCGCCATGCCCTGCATACCCCTTTTCTCTTTTCATAAGCAGACGAGGTTTGAAGCCAACTTTGACCCAATGCTTGGATGACATCACTTGCTGCCTTTCCAATGAAGCAAGTTTAATTTAATAATAGGTGAAAAACCATCCCTACAAAGGTGTTAATCAGATACTTGGCTTTGTGGACACTTTTCAGAGCACAAATTTGTTAGCATAAAAATAAAGCCAGAAAATGAAGAGCTGTTTAATCACTCAATTGGATTTTTCTGCCAGCATATTTCTTTTTCTCTGCAACCCACTGCTAAATTGTGCTTCCTAGCTGTTTTTATAAAATCACTGAATCAAATCTAACTCTGATTACATCAGAGAAGGCCAGGTACCCTACACCATAACAGGGGGTTTGAAATTTTGACTTGTCTACTTAAAGATCACCAAAATCTGATAACAAGGTCAATTAAGTCCCTGGGTGGGATTGAACCACCAACCTTTTGATTAATAGCCTTACACACTAACTGATTGCGCCACAGCGACACTTTGCAAAAGTACATACTGACAAAGGCTAATAAGCATTCATCTAGAACGATTCCTAGAAACATTTTAAAAAGTCAATAATGTGGAGAGTTTTTGTAAGATGTTTCTTCCATCAACCAATGAAGAAACACATTGGTACTTTCCCATGATGAGTGAGTGCTTCAGGATCTTTTGCACTTACATGTGCAGCAGAGTACTGTAATGGAAGCATGCTGGGTCCATAACCCAGAGGTAGGCATATTGAAACTATCCTCTGCTATATGCATTTTTTTTTGTTAATTAAAGTAATCCAAAACTGGGATTGATATTTTTGCTCTTTTATTTTTACTTAAAGTACAATAACTTTTACCATTTTAATTTGTTTTAATAGTATATTGACAGTATTGTTTTCTTTCAAAAATCCAATTAATTTTCTTTACCCGATTATTAAAATGGTAATTGACAAAAACAAACTACATTGTCACCAGAAGAGCAATACAAAATGTACAAGTGATATATTAAAATCATCTTTCCAGCTTGAATTTCAATGATGCATTGGGGCAACGATTTTGTGAGAAACATCTTCACCCTTAAATAAAGATTTTCTTAATTCCTTACCTGTGTGCTAATTAGATATCACCTTGTTTTCACATTAAACAGACTTCCACATGAGAAAACAGCAAAGATGCAGTGGCGTTAATGTTTCCTGGTGTCAACCTGTATTATTTCCGTAGATATTGAAATGAGGATGCATCTTGCTGCCTTTCCAATGAAGCAAGTTTAATTTAGTAATAGGTGAAAAACCATCCCTACAAAGATGTTAATCAGATACTTGGCTTTGTGGACACTTTTCAGAGAACAAATTTGTAATCATAAAAATAAAGCCAGAAAATGAAGAGCTGTTTAATCACTCAATTGGATTTTTCTGCCAGCATTTTTCTTTTTCTCTGCAACCCACTGCTAAATTGTGCTTCCTAGCTGTTTTTTTATAAAATCACTTAATCAAATCTAACTCTGATTACATCAGAGAAGGCCAGGTACCCTATACCATAAGAGGGGGTTTGCAATTTTGACTTGTCTACTTAAATATCACCAAAATGTGATCACAAGGTCAATTACGTCCCTGGGTGGGATTGAACCACCAACCTTTTGATAAATAGCTGAACACACTAACCGATTGCGCCACAGAGACACTTTGCAAAAAGCACATACTGACAAAGACTAATAAGCATTCATCTAGAACGTTTCCTAGAAAAACTTTAAAAAGTCAATAATCTGGAGAGTTTTTGTAAGATGTTTCACCAGCAACCAATGAAGAAACACATTAGTACTTTCGCATGATGAGTGAGTGCTTCAGGATCTCTTGCACTTACATGTGCAGCAGAGTACTGCAATGGAAGCATGCTGGGCCCATAACCCAGAGGTAGGCAGATTGAAACTATCCTTTGCTATATGCATTTTTTTTTTGTTCATTAAAGTAATCCAAAACTGGGATTGATATTTTAGCTTTTATTTTTACTTAAAATACAATAACTTTTACCATTTTAATTTGTTTTAATAGTATATTGACAGTATTGTTTTCTTTCAAAAATCCAATTAATTTTCTTTATCCGATTATTAAAATGGTAATTGACAAAAACAAACTACATTGTCACCAGAAGAGCAATACAAAATGTACAAGTGATATATTAAAATCATCTTTCCAGCTTGAATTTCAATGATGCATTGGGGCAACGATTTTGTGAGAAACATCTTCACCCTTAAATAAAGATTTTCTTAATTCCTTACCTGTGTGCTAATTAGATATCACCTTGTTTTCACATTAAACAGACTTCCACATGAGAAAGCAGCAAGGATGCAGTGGCGTTAATGTTTCCTGGTGTCAACCTGTATTATTTCAGTAGATATTGAAATGAGGATGCATCTTGCTGCCTTTCCAATGAAGCAAGTTTAATTTAGTAATAGGTGAAAAACCATCCCTACAAATATGTTAATCAGATACTTGGCTTTGTGGACACTTTTCAGAGAACAAATTCGTTAGCATAAAAATAAAGCCAGAAAATGAAGAGCTGTTTAATCACTCAATTGGATTTTTCTGCCAGCATATTTCTTTTTCTCTGCAACCCACTGCTAAATTGTGCTTCCTAGCTGTTTTTTTTATAAAATCACTGATTCAAATCTAACTCTGATTACATCAGAGTAGGCCAGGTACCCTACACCATAAGAAGGGGGTTTGAAATTTTGACTTGTCTACTTAAAGATCACCAAAATCTGATAACAAGGTCAATTACATCCCTGGGTGGGATTGAACCACCAACCCTTTGATTAATAACCAAACACACTAACAGATTGCGCCACAGAGACACTTTACAAACGTACATACTGACAAAGGCTAATAAGCATTCATCTAGAACGTTTCCTAGAAAAACTTTAAAAAGTCAATAATCTGGAGAGTTTTTGTAAGATGTTTCTTCCATCAACCAACGAAGAAACACATTGGTACTTTCCCATGATGAGTGAGTGCTTCAGGATCTCTTGCACTTACATGTGCAGCAGAGTACTGCAATGGAAAAATGCTGGGCCCATAACCCAGAGGTAGGCAGATTGAAACTATCCTCTGCTATATGCATTTTTTTTGTTAATTAAAGTAATCCAAAACTGGGATTGATATTTTTGCTCTTTTATTTTTACTTAAAGTACAATAACTTTTACCATTTTAATTTGTTTTAATAGTATATTGACAGTATTGTTTTCTTTCAAAAATCCACTTAATTTTCTTTACCCTATTATTAAAATGGTAATTGACAAAAACAAACTACATTGTCACCAGAAGAGCAATACAAAATGTACAAGTGATATATTAAAATCATCTTTCCAGCTTGAATTTCAATGATGCATTGGGGCAACGATTTTGTGAGAAACACCTTCACCCTTAAATAAAGATTTTCTTAATTCCTTACCTGTGTGCTAATTAGATATCACCTTGTTTTCACATTAAACAGACTTCCACATGCGAAAGCAGCAAGGATGCAGTGGCGTTAATGTTTCCTGGTGTCAACCTGTATTATTTCAGTAGACATTGAAATGAGGATGCATCTTGCTGCCTTTCCAATGAAGCAAGTTTAATTTAGTAATAGGTGAAAAACCATCCCTACAAAGGTGTTAATCAGAGACTTGGCTTTGTGGACACTTTTCAGAGAACAAATTTGTTAGCATAAAAATAAAGCCAGAAAATGAAGAGCTGTTTAATCACTCAATTGGATTTTTTTGCCAGCATATTTCTTTTTCTCTGCAACCCACTGCTAAATTGTGCTTCCTAGCTGTTTTTATAAAATCACTGAATCAAATCTAACTCTGATTACATCAGAGAAGGCCAGGTACCCTACACCATAACAGGGGGTTTGAAATTTTGACTTGTCTACTTAAAGATCACCAAAATCTGATAACAAGGTCAATTACGTCCCTGGGTGGGATTGAACCACCAACCTTTTGGTTAATAACCATACACACTAACTGATTGCGCCACAGCGACACTTTGCAAAAAGCACATACTGACAAAGACTAATAAGCATTCATCTAGAACGTTTCCTAGAAAAACTTTAAAAAGTCAATAATCTGGAGAGTTTTTGTAAGATGTTTCTTCCAGCAACCAATGAAGAAACACATTAGTACTTTCGCATGATGAGTGAGTGCTTCAGGATCTCTTGCACTTACATGTGCAGCAGAGTACTGCAATGGAAGCATGCTGGGCCCAAAACCCAGAGGTAGGCAGATTGAAACTATCCTTTGCTATATGAATTTTTTTTTTTGTTCATTAAAGTAATCCAAAACTGGGATTGATATTTTCGCTTTTATTTTTACTTAAAGTACAATAACTTTTACCATTTTAATTTGTTTTAATAGTATATTGACAGTATTGTTTTCTTTCAAAAATCCACTTAATTTTCTTTACCCTATTATTAAAATGGTAATTGACAAAAACAAACTACATTGTCACCATAAGAGCAATACAAAATGTACAAGTGATATATTAAAATCATCTTTCCAGCTTGAATTTCAATGATGCATTGGGGCAACGATTTTGTGAGAAACATCTTCACCCTTAAATAAAGATTTTCTTAATTCCTTACCTGTGTGCTAATTAGATATCACCTTGTTTTCACATTAAACAGACTTCCACATGAGAAAGCAGCAAGGATGCAGTGGCGTTAATGTTTCCTGGTGTCAACCTGTATTATTTCAGTAGATATTGAAATGAGGATACATCTTGCTGCCTTTCCAATGAAGCAAGTTTAATTTAGTAATAGGTGAAAAACCATCCCTACAAATATGTTAATCAGATACTTGGCTTTGTGGACACTTTTCAGAGAACAAATTAGTTAGCATAAAAATAAAGCCAGAAAATGAAGAGCTGTTTAAACACTCAATTGGATTTTTGTGCCAGCATATTTCTTTTTCTCTGCAACCCACTGCCAAATTGTGCTTCCTAGCTGTTTTTATAAAATCACTGAATCAAATCTAACTCTGATTACATCAGAGAAGGCCAGGTACCCTACACCATAACAGGGGGTTTGAAATTTTGACTTGTCTACTTAAAGATCACCAAAATCTGATAACAAGGTCAATTAAATCCCTGGGTGGGATTGAACAACCAACCTTTTGGTTAATAGCCTTACACACTAACTGATTGCGCCACAGCTACACTTAGCAAAAGTACATACTGACAAAGGCTAATAAGCATTCATCTAGAACGATTCCTAGAAACATTTTAAAAAGTCAATAATGTGGAGAGTTTTTGTAAGATGTTTCTTCCATCAACCAATGAAGAAACACATTGGTACTTTCCCATGATAAGTGAGTGCTTCAGGACCTCTTGCACTTACATGTGCAGCAGAGTACTGTAATGGAAGCATGCTGGGTCCATAACCCAGAGGTAGGCAAATTGAAACTATCCTCTGCTATATGCATTTTTTTTTGTTAATTAAAGTAATCCAAAACTGGGATTGATATTTTTGCTCTTTTATTTTTACTTAAAGTACAATAACTTTTACCATTTTAATTTGTTTTAATAGTATATTGACAGTATTGTTTTCTTTCAAAAATCCACTTAATTTTCTTTACCCGATTATTAAAATGGTAATTGACAAAAACAAACTACATTGTCACCAGAAGAGCAATACAAAATGTACAAGTGATATATTAAAATCATCTTTCCAGCTTGAATTTCAATGATGCATTGGGGCAACGATTTTGTGAGAAACATCTTCACCCTTAAATAAAGATTTTCTTAATTCCTTACCTGTGTGCTAATTAGATATCACCTTGTTTTCACATTAAACAGACTTCCACATGCGAAAGCAGCAAGGATGCAGTGGCGTTAATGTTTCCTGGTGTCAACCTGTATTATTTCAGTAGACATTGAAATGAAGATGCATCTTGCTGCCTTTCCAATGAAGCAAGTTTAATTTAGTAATAGGTGAAAAACCATCCCTACAAAGGTGTTAATCAGAGACTTGTCTTTGTGGACACTTTTCAGAGAACAAATTTGTTAGTATAAAAATAAAGCCAGAAAATGAAGAGCTGTTTAATCACTCAATTGGATTTTTCTGCCAGCATATTTCTTTTTCTCTGCAACCCACTGCTAAATTGTTCTTCCTAGCTGTTTTTATAAAATCACTGAATCAAATCTAACTCTGATTACATTAGAGAAGGCCAGGTACCCTACACCATAACAGGGGGTTTGAAATTTTGACTTGTCTACTTAAAGATCACCAAAATCTGATAACAAGGTCAATTAAGTCCCTGGGTGGGATTGAACCACCAACCTTTTGGTTAATAGCCTTACACACTAACTGATTGCGCCAAAACAACACTTTGCAAAAGAACATACTGACAAAGGCTAATAAGCATTCATCTAGAACGATTCCTAGAAACATTTTAAAAAGTCAATAATGTGGAGAGTTTTTGTAAGATGTTTCTTCCATCAACCAATGAAGAAACACATTGGTACTTTCCCATGATAAGTGAGTGCTTCAGGACCTCTTGCACTTACATGTGCAACAGAGTACTGTAATGGAAGCATGCTGGGTCCATAACCCAGAGGTAGGCAGATTGAAACTATCCTCTGCTATATGCATTTTTTTTTGTTAATTAAAGTAATCCAAAACTGGGATTGATATTTTTGCTCTTTTATTTTTACTTAAAGTACAATAACTTTTACCATTTTAATTTGTTTTAATAGTATATTGACAGTATTGTTTTCTTTCAAAAATCCAATTAATTTTCTTTACCCGATTATTAAAATGGTAATTGACAAAAACAAACTACATTGTCACCAGAAGAGCAATACAAAATGTACAAGTGATATATTAAAATCATCTTTCCAGCTTGAATTTCAATGATGCATTGGGGCAACGATTTTGTGAGAAACATCTTCACCCTTAAATAAAGATTTTCTTAATTCCTTACCTGTGTGCTAATTAGATATCACCTTGTTTTCACATTAAACAGACTTCCACATGCGAAAGCAGCAAGGATGCAGTGGCGTTAATGTTTCCTGGTGTCAACCTGTATTATTTCAGTAGACATTGAAATGAGGATGCATCTTGCTGCCTTTCCAATGAAGCAAGTTTAATTTAGTAATAGGTGAAAAACCATCCCTACAAAGGTGTTAATCAGAGACTTGGCTTTGTGGACACTTTTCAGAGAACAAATTTGTTAGTATAAAAATAAAGCCAGAAAATGAAGAGCTGTTTAATCACTCAATTGGATTTTTCTGCCAGCATATTTCTTTTTCTCTGCAACCCACTGCTAAATTGTGCTTCCTAGCTGTTTTTATAAAATCACTGAATCAAATCTAAACATCAGAGAAGGCCAGGTACCCTACACCATAACAGTGGGTTTGAAATTTTGACTTGTCTACTTAAAGATCACCAAAATCTGATAACAAGGTCAATTAAGTCCCTGGGTGGGATTGAACCACCAACCTTTTGGTTAATAGCCTTACACACTAACTGATTGCGCCACAGCGACACTTTGCAAAAGTACTTACTGACAAAGGCTAATAAGCATTCATCTAGAATGATTCCTAGAAACATTTTAAAAAGTCAATAATGTGGAGAGTTTTTGTAAGATGTTTCTTCCATCAACCAATGAAGAAACACATTGGTACTTTCCCATGATGAGTGAGTGCTTCAGGATCTCTTGCACTTACATGTGCAGCAGAGTACTGTAATGGAAGCATGCTGGGTCCATAACCCAGAGGTAGGCAGATTGAAACTATCCTCTGCTATATGCATTTTTTTTGTTAATTAAAGTAATCCAAAACTGGGATTGATATTTTTGCTCTTTTATTTTTACTTAAAGTACAATAACTTTTACCATTTTAATTTGTTTTAATAGTATTGTTTTCTTTCAAAAATCCTATTAATTTTCTTTACCCGATTATTAAAATGGTAATTGACAAAAACAAACTACATTGTCACCAGAAGAGCAATACAAAATGTACAAGTGATATATTAAAATCATCTTTCCAGCTTGAATTTCAATGATGCATTGGGGCAACGATTTTGTGAGAAACATCTTCACCCTTAAATAAAGATGTTCTTAATTCCTTACCTGTGTGCTAATTAGATATCACCTTGTTTTCACATTAAACAGACTTCCACATGAGAAAACAGCAAAGATGCAGTGGCGTTAATGTTTCCTGGTGTCAACCTGTATTATTTCCGTAGATATTGAAATGAGGATGCATCTTGCTGCCTTTCCAATGAAGCAAGTTTAATTTAGTAATAGGTGAAAAACCATCCCTACAAAGATGTTAATCAGATACTTGGCTTTGTGGACACTTTTCAGAGAACAAATTTGTTATCATAAAAATAAAGCCAGAAAATGAAGAGCTGTTTAATCACTCAATTGGATTTTTCTGCCAGCATTTTTCTTTTTCTCTGCAACCCACTGCTAAATTGTGCTTCCTAGCTGTTTTTTTTTATAAAATCACTTAATCAAATCTAACTCTGATTACATCAGAGAAGGCCAGGTACCCTACACCATAAGAGGGGGTTTGCAATTTTGACTTGTCTACTTAAATATTACCAAAATCTGATCACAAGGTCAATTACGTCCCTGGATGGGATTGAACCACCAACCTTTTGATTAATAGCTGAACACACTAACCGATCGCGCCACAGAGACACTTTGCGAAAAGTACATACTGACAAAGACTAATAAGCATTCATCTAGAACGTTTCCTAGAAAAACTTTAAAAAGTCAATAATCTGGAGAGTTTTTGTAAGATGTTTCTTCCAGCAACCAATGAAGAAACACATTGTTACTTTCGCATGATGAGTGAGTGCTTCAGGATCTCTTGCACTTACATGTGCAGCAGAGTACTGCAATGGAAGCATGCTGGGCCCATAACCCAGAGGTAGGCAGATTGAAACTATCCTTTGCTATATGCATTTTTTTTTTGTTCATTAAAATAATCCAAAACTGGGATTGATATTTTAGCTTTTTTTTTTACTTAAAGTACAATAACTTTTACCATTTTAATTTGTTTTAATAGTATATTGACAGTATTGTTTTCTTTCAAAAATCCAATTAATTTTCTTTACCCGATTATTAAAATGGTAATTGACAAAAACAAACTACAGTGTCACCAGAAGAGCAATACAAAATGTACAAGTGATATATTAAAATCATCTTTCCAGCTTGAATTTCAATGATGCATTGGGGCAACGATTTTGTGAGAAACATCTTCACCCTTAAATAAAGATTTTCTTAATTCCTTACCTGTGTGCTAATTAGATATCACCTTGTTTTCACATTAAACAGACTTCCACATGAGAAAGCAGCAAGGATGCAGTGGCGTTAATGTTTCCGGGTGTCAACCTGTATTATTTCAGTAGATATTGAAATGAGGATGCATCTTGCTGCCTTTCCAATGAAGCAAGTTTAATTTAGTAATAGGTGAAAAACCATCCCTACAAATATGTTAATCAGATACTTGGCTTTGTGGACACTTTTCAGAGAACAAATTCGTTAGCATAAAAATAAAGCCAGAAAATGAAGAGCTGTTTAATCACTCAATTGGATTTTTCTGCCAGCATATTTCTTTTTCTCTGCAACCCACTGCTAAATTGTGCTTCCTAGCTGTTTTTTTTATAAAATCACTGATTCAAATCTAACTCTGATTACATCAGAGTAGGCCAGGTACCCTACACCATAAGAAGGGGGTTTGAAATTTTGACTTGTCTACTTAAAGATCACCAAAATCTGATAACAAGGTCAATTACATCCCTGGGTGGGATTGAACCACCAACCCTTTGATTAATAACCAAACACACTAACAGATTGCGCCACAGAGACACTTTACAAACGTACATACTGACAAAGGCTAATAAGCATTCATCTAGAACGTTTCCTAGAAAAACTTTAAAAAGTCAATAATCTGGAGAGTTTTTGTAAGATGTTTCTTCCATCAACCAACGAAGAAACACATTGGTACTTTCCCATGATGAGTGAGTGCTTCAGGATCTCTTGCACTTACATGTGCAGCAGAGTACTGCAATGGAAAAATGCTGGGCCCATAACCCAGAGGTAGGCAGATTGAAACTATCCTCTGCTATATGCATTTTTTTTTGTTAATTAAAGTAATCCAAAACTGGGATTGATATTTTTGCTCTTTTATTTTTACTTAAAGTACAATAACTTTTACCATTTTAATTTGTTTTAATAGTATATTGACAGTATTGTTTTCTTTCAAAAATCCACTTAATTTTCTTTACCCTATTATTAAAATGGTAATTGACACAAACAAACTACATTGTCACCAGAAGAGCAATACAAAATGTACAAGTGATATATTAAAATCATCTTTCCAGCTTGAATTTCAATGATGCATTGGGGCAACGATTTTGTGAGAAACACCTTCACCCTTAAATAAAGATTTTCTTAATTCCTTACCTGTGTGCTAATTAGATATCACCTTGTTTTCACATTAAACAGACTTCCACATGCGAAAGCAGCAAGGATGCAGTGGCGTTAATGTTTCCTGGTGTCAACCTGTATTATTTCAGTAGACATTGAAATGAGGATGCATCTTGCTGCCTTTCCAATGAAGCAAGTTTAATTTAGTAATAGGTGAAAAACCATCCCTACAAAGGTGTTAATCAGAGACTTGGCTTTGTGGACACTTTTCAGAGAACAAATTTGTTAGCATAAAAATAAAGCCAGAAAATGAAGAGCTGTTTAATCACTCAATTGGATTTTTTTGCCAGCATATTTCTTTTTCTCTGCAACCCACTGCTAAATTGTGCTTCCTAGCTGTTTTTATAAAATCACTGAATCAAATCTAACTCTGATTACATCAGAGAAGGCCAGGTACCCTACACCATAACAGGGGGTTTGAAATTTTGACTTGTCTACTTAAAGATCACCAAAATCTGATAACAAGGTCAATTACGTCCCTGGGTGGGATTGAACCACCAACCTTTTGGTTAATAACCATACACACTAACTGATTGCGCCACAGCGACACTTTGCAAAAGTACATACTGACAAAGGCTAATAAGCATTCATCTAGAACGTTTCCTAGAAACATTTTAAAAAGTCAATAATGTGGAGAGTTTTTGTAAGATGTTTCTTCCATCAACCAATGAAGAAACACATTGGTACTTTCCCATGATAAGTGAGTGCTTCAGGACCTCTTGCACTTACATGTGCAGCAGAGTACTGTAATGGAAGCATGCTGGGTCCATAACCCAGAGGTAGGCAGATTGAAACTATCCTCTGCTATATGCATTTTTTTTTTGTTAAAGTAATCCAAAACTGGGATTGATATTTTTGCTCTTTTATTTTTACTTAAAGTACAATAACTTTTACCATTTTAATTTGTTTTAATAGTATATTGACAGTATTGTTTTCTTTCAAAAATCCAATTAATTTTCTTTACCCGATTATTAAAATGGTAATTGACAAAAACAAACTACATTGTCACCAGAAGAGCAATACAAAATGTACAAGTGATATATTAAAATCATCTTTCCAGCTTGAATTTCAATGATGCATTGGGGCAACGATTTTGTGAGAAACATCTTCACCCTTAAATAAAGATTTTCTTAATTCCTTACCTGTGTGCTAATTAGATATCACCTTGTTTTCACATTAAACAGACTTCCACATGCGAAAGCAGCAAGGATGCAGTGGCGTTAATGTTTCCTGGTGTCAACCTGTATTATTTCAGTAGACATTGAAATGAGGATGCATCTTGCTGCCTTTCCAATGAAGCAAGTTTAATTTAGTAATAGGTGAAAAACCATCCCTGCAAAGGTGTTAATCAGAGACTTAGCTTTGTGGACACTTTTCAGAGAACAAATTTGTTAGCATAAAAATAAAGCCAGAAAATGAAGAGCTGTTTAATCACTCAATTGGATTTTTTTGCCAGCATATTTCTTTTTCTCTGCAACCCACTGCTAAATTGTGCTTCCTAGCTGTTTTTATAAAATCACTGAATCAAATCTAACTCTGATTACATCAGAGAAGGCCAGGTACCCTACACCATAACAGGGGGTTTGAAATTTTGACTTGTCTACTTAAATATCACCAAAATCTGATAACAAGGTCAATTACGTCCCTTAGTGGGATTGAACCACCAACCTTTTGATTAATAACCATACACACTGAGGCAGCACAAGGGAACTCTCGAAAGAAGAACAAGGCTAGAGGAAGAACTGAAACAAAGAAATCTGACTTTTACTAGAGCTGACCAGAGGAAAGCACAAACACAGTCCCCCACTACCACAAATAATGCAGTTGAGTTTCCCACATTTGGGGAAATCACATGGGTCAGCATACCCAGAATGCAATGAATGAACCTCACCCTGGGAGAACAATCTTCAAGACCATGGTCTCTCCTATGCAAAATAAGTATGATTTGGGATAGGGCTGGGGAGGGCCGCTGCTCAGGCACATCTCTGTCAAGTAAAGGAGATTCAACTGAGGCAGCACAAGGGAACTCTCATCTGGGGACAACAACTGCAGGGAGAACACATATTTTCAGATGAACATGGGAGGGCAGAAGGCTGCCTAATACTGAAGCACCCCCAAACAACAAACCAAATGCAACAACTAGTGCAAGCATTCCTGGGGGAAGGCCTGCAGCAGATGGATTTGCATATGGTGATGCCATCCAAGCAGTGGGTCAAAGTTGGCTTCAACCCTCGTCTGCATATGAAAAGAGAAAAGGGGCGTGCAGGGCATGGCGGCCTTTTGCGGCGCTTGGATGACCCCTAGTTCGCATTACACACCTCCACCCTCCTTCGGTGTGGGGCTCATGTTGGCTATGCCCCAGCCCCTGAAGCATTCAAGCTGATTTCTTGCAGCAGCTGGGCACTGTAACTGCTCCAGAGCTGCTCTGTAAGGCAAGTAAAAGGGTGTGGGCACTGCAGCACTACCTGTAGTTTGCATTGTGCGTTGGAAGGCACGAAGTAAGCAGACGGGAGAAGTCAGGATAGTGCGCAAGGGCATAGAAGGGAGCGGCTCAAGAAAAGAGAAGTGGAAACAGACAGCAAACTAGGCTGGAGAGAGACCTGAGACAAAGAGATCTGAATTATACGAGAGCCGACCAAGGGAAACACAAATTATGCAGTCAAGTTTCCCACATTTGGGGAAATCACAGGGGCAGCACAACTAGAGTGCAATGGGTGAGCCTTGCCCTGGGAGAAGCACCTTCATGATCATAGTATCTCACCTGGCAGGTAAGTAGGAGTTGGGCTAGAGCTGGGGAGGGTCGCTGCTCGGGCACCCCCCTGTCAAGTGAAAGAGATCCAACTGAGGCAGCACAAGGGAACTCTCGAAAGAAGAACAAGGCTAGAGGAAGATCTGAGATAAAGAAATCTGATTTTTACCAGAGCTGACCAGAGGAAAGCACAAACACAGTCCCCCACTACCACAAATAATGCAGTCGAGTTTCCCACATTTGGGGAAATCACAGGGGTCAGCATACCCAGAATGCAATGAATGAACCTCACCCTGGGAGAACAATCTTCATGACCATGGTATCGCCTATGCAAAATAAGTATGATTTGGGATAGGGCTGGGGAGGGCCGCTGCTCAGGCACATCTCTGTCAAGTAAAGGAGATTCAACTGAGGCAGCACAAGGGAACTCTCATCTGGGGACAACAACTGCAGGGAGAACACATATTTTCAGATGAACATGGGAGGGCAGAAGGCTGCCTAATACTGAAGCACCCCCAAACAACAAACCAAATGCAACAACTAGTGCAAGCATTCCTGGGGGAAGGCCTGCAGCAGATGGATTTGCATATGGTGATGTCATCCAAACAGTGGGTCAAAGTTGGCTTCAACCCTCGTCTGCATATGAAAAGAGACAAGGGGCGTGCAGGGCATGGCGGCCTTTTGCGGCGCTTGGATGACCCCTAGTTCGCATTACACACCTCCACCCTCCTTCGGTGTGGGGCTCATGTTGGCTATTCCCCAGCCCCTGAAGCATTCAAGCTGATTTCTTGCAGCAGCTGGGCACTGTAACTGCTCCAGAGACGCTCTGTAAGGCAAGTAAAAGGGTGTGGGTCCTGCAGCACTACCTGTAGTTTGCATTGTGCGTTGGAAGGCACGAAGTAAGCAGACGGGAGAAGTCAGGATAGTGCGCAAGGGCATAGAAGGGAGCGGCTCAAGAAAAGAGAAGTAGAAACAGACAGCAAACTAGGCTGGAGAGAGACCTGAGACAAAGAGATCTGAATTATACGAGAGCCGACCAGGGGAAACACAAATTATGCAGTCAAGTTTCCCACATTTGGGGAAATCGCAGAAGCAGCACACCCAGAGTGCAATGGGTGAGCCTTGCCCTGGGAGAAGCACCTTCATGATCATAGTATCTCACCTGGCAGGTAAGTAGGAGTTGGGCTAGAGCTGGGGAGGGTCGCTGCTCGAGCATCCCCCTGTCAAGTAAAGGAGATTCAACTGAGGCAGCACAAGGGAACTCTCATCTGGGGACAACAACTGCAGGGAGAACACATATTTTCAGATAAAAATCTTGGTCATGCTCTGGTTTCTCTTCAGAACGAACAAATCTTTCGCCTTTTACTAAAGATTTCCGTGGAGAGGAGCAAAACCGAGTTTTATCTCAATTTTTGCATGCCCCATCTTTTTGGGGTTTCTTTTATCGGTTTAAAGATAGAATGAGTGTGCTTTAATGTAAGCTCATTTGCATAGAAATGACAGTAAATGTTTGTTTCTTTTCAAACAGAACTTTCTTGACCATGCTACTTGCTTGAAAGATCTGGGAGCACATGGAATACAGTACAAACCATGCTTATAGCAAGGAGAAGACAGGTGAGAAATCTGCTTTCTTTCAAATTGGGCGCTCACTTTGATCTGAATAAGGATTGCTGGCACGGCACTCAGGCGACAGGTGGAATCTTGGTCATGCTCTGGTTTCTCTTCAGAACGAACAAATCTTTCGCCTTTTACTAAAGATTTCCGTGGAGAGGAGCAAAACTGAGTTTTATCTCAATTTTTGCATGCCCCATATTATTGGGGTTTCTTTTATCGGATTAAAGACAGAACGAGTGTGCTTTCTTGTTAGCTTTAATGTAAGTTTATTTGCATAACAATGACAATAAATGTCTGTTTCTTTTCAAGCAGAACTTTCTTGACCATACTAATTGCTTGAAAGATCTGGGAGCACATGGAAAAGAGTACAAACCATGCTTATAGCAAGGGGAAGCCTGGTGAGAAATCTGCTTTCTTTCTTTCAAATTGGGTGCTCACTTTGAGCTGAATGAGGACTGCTGGCACGGCACTCAGGCGACAGGTGGAATCTTGGTCATGCTCTGGTTTCTCTTCAGAACGAACAAATCTTTCGCCTTTTACTAAAGATTTCCATGGAGAGGAGCAAAACTGAGTTTTATCTCAATTTTTGCATGCCCCGTCTTATTGGGGTTTCTTTTATCAGTTTAAAGATAGAACGAGTGTGCTTTAATGTAAGCTCATTTGCGTAGAAATGACAGTAAATGTTTGTTTCTTTTCAAACAGAACTTTCTTGACTATACTAATTGCTTGAAAGATCTGGGAGCACATGGAAAAGAGTACAAACCATGTTTATAGCAAGGGGAAGCCTGGTGAGAAATCTGCTTTCTTTCTTTCAAATTGGGTGCTCACTTTGAGCTGAATGAGGACTGCTGGCATGGCACTCAGGCGACAGGTAGAATCTTGGTCATGCTGTGGTTTCTCTTCAGAACGAACAAATCTTTCGCCTTTTACTAAAGATTTCCGTGGAGAGGAGCAAAACTGAGTTTTATCTCAATTTTTGCATGCCCCATCTTATTGGGGTTTTATTTTATTGGTTTAAAGATAGAACGAGTGTGCTTTAATGTAAGCTCATTTGCATAGAAATGACAGTAAATGTTTGTTTCTTTTCAAACAGAACTTTCTTGACCACACTAATTGTTTGAAAGATCTGGGAGCACATGGAAAAGAGTACAAACCATGTTTATAGCAAGGGGAAGCCTGGTGAGAAATCTGCTTTCTTTCATTCAAATTGGGTGCTCACTTTGAGCTGAATGAGAACTGCTGGCATGGCACTCAGGCGACAGGTGGAATCTTGGTCATGCTCTGGTTTCTCTTCAGAACTAACAAATATTTCGCCTTTTATTAAAGATTTCCGTGGAGAGGAGCAAAACTGAGTTTTATCTCAATTTTTGCATGCCCCATATTATTGGGGTTTCTTTTATCAGTTTAAAGACAGAACGAGTGTGCTTTCTTGTTAGCTTTAATGTAAGTTTATTTGCATAACAATGACAGTAAATGTTTGTTTCTTTTCAAACAGAACTTTCTTGACCATGCTACTTGCTTGAAAGATCTGGGAGCACATGGAAAACAGTACAAACCATGCAGTATCACAAGAGCCTTTATTTGATCTTTCATGAAGATAGAGCAGAATTGAGGACACGTCAACAATTTCTGCCGAAGGTGGTTCATCTTTCCACATGGTGCCTTTGGCCACTGACACCTTCGTTGAGTCAAAGTCTCTGGCTGTGGTCAGAACTTTGAAAATTTATGTCACCAGAACGGTTCAGATTAGGAAAACAGAGGCTCTGTTTGTCCTGTATGCTCCCAACATGATTGGGTGTCCTGCTTCCATGCAGACCATTATGCGCTGGATCTGTGGTAAGATTCAGCATGCTCATTCCACGGCAGGATTGCCGTTACTGAATTAGGTGAAGACCCATTCTACTAGAAAGGTGGGTTCATCCTGGGCAGCTGGTCGGGGAGTCTCGGCATTGCAACTTTGCCGAGCAGCTATTTAGTAAACACTTTTGCTAAGTTTTACAAGTTTGATACCTTGGCTGATGATAACCTCAAGTTGGGTCATTCGGTGCTGCAGAGTCGTACGCACTCTCCCACCCGTTCAAGAGCTTTGGTATAACCCCATGGTTCTTAATGTGACCCCAGCATCCTCTAGGTCGTATGAGAAAATAGGATTTTAATACCTACCGGTAAATCCTTTTCTCTTAGTACGTAGAGGATGCTGGGCACCCGTCCCAGTCCATACTGTGTCTGCAGTTATTACTTGTGGTTATACACATGTTGTGTTACGGTTCTGGTCAGCTTTTTGCTGCAATTGTTCATGCCGTTGGCTTGTGTTCTGTTGAATGCCACGTTCTGCGGCATGCTTAAGGTGTGAGCTGGTAAGATGCTCACCTTAGTTTAACAATAAATCCTTTCCTCGAAATGTCCGTCTCCCTGGGCACAGTTCCTATAACTGGAGTCTGGAGGAGGGGCATAGAGGGAGGAGCCAGTTCACACCCTTTGAAAGTCTTAAAGTGCCCATGTCTCTTGCGGATCCCGTCTATACCCCATGGTTCTTAATGTGACCCCAGCATCCTCTACGGACTAAGAGAAAAGGATGCCCTTGTGTACTATCCTGACTTCTCCTCCCGTCTGCTTACTTTGTGCCTTCCAACGCACAATGCGAACTACAGGTGGTGCTGCAGGGCCCACACCCTTTTACTTGCCTTACAGAGCAGCTCTGGAGCTGTTACAGTGCCCAGCTGCTGCAAGAAATCAGCATGAATGCTTCAGGGGATGGGGCATGGCCAACATGAGCCCCACACCAAAGGAGGGTGGGGGTGTTTAATGCGAACTAGGGGTCATCCAAGCACTGCAAAAGGCCGCCATGCCCTGCATGCCCCTTTTCTCTTTTTATATGCAGATGAGGGTTCCAGCCAACTTTGGCCCACTGCTTGGATGACATCACCGTATGCAAATCCGTCTGCTGCAGACCTTCCCCCAGGAATGCTTGTACTAGTTGTTGGATATGGTTTGATATTTGATGGTGCTTCAGTATTAGGCAGCCTTCCGCCCTCCCATGTTCATCTGAAAAGATGTGGTCTCCCTGCAGTTGTTGTCCCCAGACGAGAGTTCCCTTGTGCTTCCTCAGTTGAATCTCCTTAACTTGACGGGGGAGGGGCTGCCCGAGCTGCCACCCTCCCCAGCCCTATCCCAACTCATACTTATTTTACATATTAGATCTCTTGATCATGAAGATTGTTCTCACAGGGTGAGGTTCATCCATTATATTTTAAAATAGGAAGGTACAAATTACATATTTGAATTGCATCTATGTGCTGGATTCAAATGTCCCCCCCCCCTTCCTTTCTCAATTGTGCCCGTCAGCAGCTATTCTAAGGTTGCTGCCAATGGGTGTGACACATTAATTTCTTCTGTGGGGTACACTGGACTCCACAAGGATTCACATTGGGGTGTAGAGTAGGATCTTGATCTGAGGCACCAACCGGCTCAAAGCTTTTGACTGTTCCCAAGAAGCTCAGTGCATTCTCCTCTATAACCCCGCTTCCATGAACAGGGAGCTCAGTTTGTAGTTGGTGCCTTCAGTAGCAGGCCAATTAACAGGGGCCTGCCTCAGGCAGCCTATTCTTAGCTATTAATTTTGACAAGAAAAGAAGAACTTGTTTTATGAGAATCTACAAGGGCTGCAGCAGGCTAGGTCTAATAGACATCTTTACTGCAGCTTCATCACTCCCAGCGGCGCTGTATACTCCCGTGCCCTGGTTGCTGGGTCACTGCAGCGGAGGCTCCGGTTTCATCCTAAGGTCAGTCACACACACACCACCCTTCCGGATCACGAGGCCGCTGATGAAGGGGAGCGAGGCCGTAGGGGGTGGGCCGTGTGCGCACTGCGGTGGACACTGATTACTGGGCAGCCGCTCCACTAGCCACCAGGTACAGTTAAGGAGCACAGGTCTGGGGGTTTTTCTCCTATATTAACCCAATTTTGTACTGCCCGCAGCGCATTGTGATAGGTAATAGGGCCTGATTCAGGTTGGATTGCAATCGCAATAAGCGATCCAACTGCAAAAATTGCTAAGAGCATACGCATGTGCCTGCATTTTCTGCGGCACCCCGCAGAGAATGTGATCGCCTCTGCCTGTCAATCGGGGCGGGGAAGGGGGGGAGAGGTGGGTCAGCAACACTCCATTTCCAAGTCAGGGATGGAGCGGTGCGGGGGCAAGGCTTCAAAATGGGGTCTGCAACGGAGGAGACACAGGGGGCGTGGTCACAGCGGCTGTATGACATCACATTCAGCCGCTGTGATCACAAAAATGGTGGCGGCTTCCTGCGCGCACATACAGTCTGCACCAGCAGGAGCCTACACCATTTTTTATGATCACGCTGAACTGCAGTGCGACTGCAATTACAGCATGGTCAAGAAGGGAGGCGTCATGCTGGGTGGCCATGCCCTGTCACTGTGCAGGAGCCAGCACCGCTCACACACTAGTCCCCGGGTGCAGCCCCCAACCCCCGGGACACCCGGAGCAACAAAATGTAGATTCAGGCCACCAGGCCACGCCCCTACCTATGAAACCATGCCTCCTTTTTACCATTGCGCTGCTTATCTGCGCGCACTGCATTACAATCTCCCTCGCCACCTCTCTGGGTGTCACCAGTGATAGTGACACCTCTGCCATGCTTGTAGCAGCTGGTCCTAAGATCTACGCCTCAAACCCTGAGTGTTTGCCCTTGTGACTTGTTGATCATCATAGCGAAGCAGATGCTTACAGAAAACTGCAGGGGCTTAGATTGAAAATAAAAAAATTGATGGGTATAAGGTAGAGAGGAGCGGGTTCGGTTCTCCGAGAACCGAATTCCCCACGAACTCCACATTGTTTACACTGGTCCGAGGCAGGCTCGGTTGTTCCCGCCTGACTCGGAAAACCTGAACAAGGGAAAATGTCATCATCCCGCTGTCGGATTCTCGCGAGATTCGGATTCCATATAAAGAGCTGCGCGTTGCTGCCATTTTTACTCGTGCATTGAAGAGAGAGCGGAGAGGACGTGGCTATGTTCTCTCAGTGGAAATCTCAATATCAGTGCTCAGTATCAGTGGTTACTTATTGCTGCTCAGTAATACTAGTAGTGTGTCTCTCCTGCTCAGTGTCAGTTCTCAGTAGTATCCTCATCAGTGCTCAGTATCACTGCTCATTGTCTTGTGCTGCATTGTGGTGCTCAGCATACTACAGTACATTACTAATAGTCCAGTGCTGCATCTTGCTGCTCAGTGTCAGTTCTAGTATCCTCATCAGTGCTCACTATCACTGCTCATTGCATTGTGGTGTTCTGTATACTACAATAACATAGTAATATAGTAACATAGTTTTTGAGGTTGAATAGAGGCAAATTGCCCATCGTGTTCAACCTGTTTTAAGTTGTGATGATTCTACATACTTGCTGAATAATGTTTTATGACTAGTTAGCTACTATAACTCATGTTACCCCCGGATTAACCATGTTGATATTTTAAGTATTATAACCTTGGATAGCTTTTTCATTCAGAAATGTATCCATTCCTTTTTTAAATCCAATTACAGAGTCCGCCATTACCACCTTCCCTGGCAGGGAATTCCACATCCTGATTGCCCTAACAGTGAAGAAACCTTTCCTCCATTGCGTTCTGAACTTTCCTCCAGTCGCAGCGAGTGACCACGTGTTCGTTTAATAAATAATTCCTCTGATAACTCTTTGTTATGTATCTTTACATATTTGAAGATATTAATAATATCTCCTCTTAGGCACCTCTTTTCTAGTGTATAAATATTCAGCCTAGTAAGTCTTTCCTTATAGTCCAGTACTTTTAGGCCTTTAATCAATTTAGTCTTCAGGATCTCTTACACTTCCATGAGCAGCAGAGTAGTGCAATGGAAGCATGCTGGGCCCATAACCCAGAGGTTGATTGGTCGAAACTATCCTCTGCTATGTGCATTTTTTTTTGTTAATTAAAGTAATCAAAAACTGGGATTGATATTTTTGCTCTTTTATTTTTACTTAAAGTACAATAACTTTTACCATTTTAATTTGTTTTAATAGTATATTGACAGTATTGTTTTCTTTCAAAAATCCAATTAATTTTCTTTACCCGATTATTAAAATGGTAATTGACAAAACAAACTACATTGTCACCAGAAGAGCAATGCAAAATGTACAAGTGATATATTAAAATCATCTTTCCAGCTTGAATTTCAATGATGCATTGGGGCAACGATTTTGTGAGAAACATCTTCACCCTTAAATAAAGATTTTCTTAATTCCTTACCTGTGTGCTAATTAGATATCACCTTGTTTTCACATTAAACAGACTTCCACATGCGAAAGCAGCAAGGATGCAGTGGCGTTAATGTTTCCTGGTGTCAACCTGTATTATTTCAGTAGACATTGAAATGAGGATGCATCTTGCTGCCTTTCCAATGAAGCAAGTTTAATTTAGTAATAGGTGAAAAACCATCCCTACAAAGGTGTTAATCAGAGACTTGGCTTTGTGGACACTTTTCAGAGAACAAATTTGTTAGTATAAAAATAAAGCCAGAAAATGAAGAGCTGTTTAATCACTCAATTGGATTTTTCTGCCAGCATATTTCTTTTTCTCTGCAACCCACTGCTAAATTGTGCTTCCTAGCTGTTTTTATAAAATCACTGAATCAAATCTAAACATCAGAGAAGGCCAGGTACCCTACACCATAACAGTGGGTTTGAAATTTTGACTTGTCTACTTAAAGATCACCAAAATCTGATAACAAGGTCAATTAAGTCCCTGGGTGGGATTGAACCACCAACCTTTTGGTTAATAGCCTTACACACTAACTGATTGCGCCACAGAGACACCTTGCAAAAGTCAATACTGACAAAGGCTAATAATCATTCATCTAGAACGTTTCCTAGAAAAACTTTAAAAAGTCAATAATCAAGATACACATTGGTACTTTCCCATGATGAGTGAGTGCTTCAGGATTTCTTGCACTTACATGGGCTATTAACCAAAAGGTTGGAGGTTCAATCCCACCCAGGGATGTAATTGACCTTGTCATCAGATTTTGGTGATCTTTAAGTAGACAAGTCAAAATTTCAAACCCCCTCTTATGGTGTAGGGTACCTGGCCTTCTCTGACGTAATCAGAGTTAGATTTAATTAAGTGATTTTATAAAAAACAGCTAGGAAGCACAATATCTCTCTTTTGCAAAGAGCTAGGCATTGGAAAATTCAGGGCTATAACGTGTAGATGAAGCACTAACAGGAGGCTTTAAAATTTTCATTCTAGTGTCTTTCGTTTGGGAGAAAAATGCAAAGGTACAATACAGCTTTTCCTTGCCGATATCTCTCTTTTGCAAAGAGATAGGCATTGGAAAATTCAGGGCTATACCGTGTAGATGAAGCACTAACAGGAGGCTTTTAAATTTTCATTCTAGTGTCCTTCGTTTGGGAGAAAAATGCAAAGGTACAATACAGCTTTTCCTTGCCGATATCTCTCTTTTGCAAAGAGATAGGCATTGGAAAATTCAGGGCTATAACGTGTAGATGAAGCACTAACAGGAGGCTTTAAAATTTTCATTTTAGTGTCTTTCGTTTGGGAGAAAAATGCAAAGGTACAATACAGTTTTTCCTTGCCGATATCTCTCTTTTGCAAAGAGATAGGCATTGGAAAATTCAGGGCTATAACGTGTAGATGAAGCACTAACAGGAGGCTTTAAAATTTTCATTCTAGTGTCTTTCGTTTGGGAGAAAAATGCAAAGGTACAATACAGCTTTTCCTTGCCAATATCTCTCTTTTGCAAAGAGCTAGGCATTGGAAAATTCAGGGCAATAACGTGTAGATGAAGCACTAACAGGAGGCTTTAAAATTTTCATTCTAGTGTCTTTCGTTTGGGAGAAAAATGCAAAAGTACAATGCAGCTTTTCCTTGCCGATATCTCTCTTTTGCAAAGAGATAGGCATTGGAAAATGCAGGGCTATAACGTGTAGATGAAGCACTAACAGGAGGCTTTAAAATGTTCATTCTAGTGTCTTTCGTTTGGGAGAAAAATGCAAAGGTACAATACAGCATTTCCTTGCCGATATCTCTCTTTTGCAAAGAGATAGGCATTGGAAAATTCAGGGCTATAACGTGTAGATGAAGCACTAACAGGAGGCTTTAAAATTTTCATTCTAGTGTCTTTCGTTTGGGAGAAAAATGCAAAGGTACAATACAGCTTTTCCTTGCCGATATCTCTCTTTTGCAAAGAGCTAGGCATTGGAAAATTCAGGGCTATACCGTGTAGATGAAGCACTAACAGGAGGCTTTTAAATTTTCATTCTAGTGTCTTTCGTTTGGGAGAAAAATGCAAAGGTACAATACAGCTTTTCCTTGCCAATATCTCTCTTTTGCAAAGAGCTAGGCATTGGAAAATTCAGGGCTATAACGTGTAGATGAAGCACTAACAGGAGGCTTTAAAATTTTCATTCTAGTGTCTTTCGTTTGGGAGAAAAATGCAAAAGTACAATACAGCTTTTCCTTGCCGATATCTCTCTTTTGCAAAGAGATAGGCATTGGAAAATTCAGGGCTATAACGTGTAGATGAAGCACTAATAGGAGGCTTTAAAATTTTCATTCTAGTGTCTTTCGTTTGGGAGAAAAAAGCAAAGGTACAATACAGCTTTTCCTTGCCGATATCTCTCTTTTGCAAAGAGATAGGCATTGGAAAATTCAGGGCTATAACGTGTAGATGAAGCACTAACAGGAGGCTTTAAAATTTTCATTCTAGTGTCTTTCGTTTGGGAGAAAAATGCAAAAGTACAATGCAGCTTTTCCTTGCCGATATCTCTCTTTTGCAAAGAGATAGGCATTGGAAAATGCAGGGCTATAACGTGTAGATGAAGCACTAACAGGAGGCTTTAAAATTTTCATTCTAGTGTCTTTCGTTTGGGAGAAAAATGCAAAGGTACAATACAGCATTTCCTTGCCGATATCTCTCTTTTGCAAAGAGATAGGCATTGGAAAATTCAGGGCTATAACGTGTAGATGAAGCACTAACAGGAGGCTTTAAAATTTTCATTCTAGTGTCTTTCGTTTGGGAGAAAAATGCAAAAGTACAATGCAGCTTTTCCTTGCCGATATCTCTCTTTTGCAAAGAGATAGGCATTGGAAAATTCAGGGCTATAACGTGTAGATGAAGCACTAATAGGAGGCTTTAAAATTTTCATTCTAGTGTCTTTCGTTTGGGAGAAAAAAACAAAGGTACAATCACAGCTTTTCCTTGCCGATATCTCTCTTTTGCAAAGAGATAGGCATTGGAAAATTCAGGGCTATAACGTGTAGATGAAGCACTAACAGGAGGCTTTAAAATTTTCATTCTAGTGTCTTTCGTTTGGGAGAAAAATGCAAAGGTACAATACAGCTTTTCCTTGCCGATATCTCTCTTTTGCAAAGAGCTAGGCATTGGAAAATTCAGGGCTATAACGTGTAGATGAAGCACTAACAGTAGGCTTTAAAATTTTCATTCTAGTGTCTTTCGTTTGGGAGAAAAATGCAAAGGTACAATACAGCTTTTCCTTGCCGATATCTCTCTTTTGCAAAGAAATAGGCATTGGAAAATTCAGGGCTATAACGTGTAGATGAAGCACTAACAGGAGGCTTTAAAATTTTCATTCTAGTGTCCTTCGTTTGGGAGAAAAATGCAAAGGTACAATACAGCTTTTCCTTGCCGATATCTCTCTTTTGCAAAGAGATAGGCATTGGAAAATTCAGGGCTATATCGTGTAGATGAAGCACTAACAGGAGGCTTTAAAATTTTCATTCTAGTGTCTTTCGTTTGGGAGAAAAATGCAAAGGTACAATACAGCTTTTCCTTGCCAATATCTCTCTTTTGCAAAGAGCTAGGCATTGGAAAATTCAGGGCTATAACGTGTAGATGAAGCACTAACAGGAGGCTTTAAAATTTTCATTCTAGTGTCTTTCGTTTGGGAGAAAAATGCAAAAGTACAATGCAGCTTTTCCTTGCCGATATCTCTCTTTTGCAAAGAGATAGGCATTGGAAAATGCAGGGCTATAACGTGTAGATGAAGCACTAACAGGAGGCTTTAAAATTTTCATTCTAGTGTCTTTCGTTTGGGAGAAAAATGCAAAGGTACAATACAGCATTTCCTTGCCGATATCTCTCTTTTGCAAAGAGATAGGCATTGGAAAATTCAGGGCTATAACGTGTAGATGAAGCACTAACAGGAGGCTTTAAAATTTTCATTCTAGTGTACTTCGTTTGGGAGAAAAATGCAAAGGTACAATACAGCTTTTCCTTGCCGATATCTCTCTTTTGCAAAGAGATAGGCATTGGAAAATTCAGGGCTATAACGTGTAGATGAAGCACTAATATGAGGCTTTAAAATTTTCATTCTAGTGTCCTTCGTTTGGGAGAAAAATGCAAAGGTACAATACAGCTTTTCCTTGCCGATATCTCTCTTTTGCAAAGAGATAGGCATTGGAAAATTCAGGGCTATAACGTGTAGATGAAGCACTAACAGGAGGCTTTAAAATTTTCATTCTAGTGTCTTTCGTTTGGGAGAAAAATGCAAAGGTACAATACAGCTTTTCCTTGCCGATATCTCTCTTTTGCAAAGAGCTAGGCATTGGAAAATTCAGGGCTATAACGTGTAGATGAAGCACTAACAGGAGGCTTTAAAATTTTCATTCTAGTGTCTTTCGTTTGGGAGAAAAATGCAAAAGTACAATGCAGCTTTTCCTTGCCGATATCTCTCTTTTGCAAAGAGATAGGCATTGGAAAATTCAGGGCTATAACGTGTAGATGAAGCACTAATAGGAGGCTTTAAAATTTTCATTCTAGTTTCTTTCGTTTGGGAGAAAAAAGCAAAGGTACAATACAGCTTTTCCTTGCCGATATCTCTCTTTTGCAAAGAGATAGGCATTGGAAAATTCAGGGCTATAACGTGTAGATGAAGCACTAACAGGAGGCTTTAAAATTTTCATTCTAGTGTCTTTCGTTTGGGAGAAAAATGCAAAGGTACAATACAGCTTTTCCTTGCCGATATCTCTCTTTTGCAAAGAGCTAGGCATTGGAAAATTCAGGGCTATAACGTGTAGATGAAGCACTAACAGTAGGCTTTAACATTTTCATTCTAGTGTCTTTCGTTTGGGAGAAAAATGCAAAGGTACAATACAGATTTTCCTTGCCAATATCTCTCTTTTGCAAAGAGCTAGGCATTGGAAAATTCAGGGCTATAACGTGTAGATGAAGCACTAACAGGAGGCTTTAAAATTTTCATTCTAGTGTCTTTCGTTTGGGAGAAAAATGCAAAAGTACAATGCAGCTTTTCCTTGCCGATATCTCTCTTTTGCAAAGAGATAGGCATTGGAAAATGCAGGGCTATAACGTGTAGATGAAGCACTAACAGGAGGCTTTAAAATTTTCATTCTAGTGTCTTTCGTTTGGGAGAAAAATGCAAAGGTACAATACAGCATTTCCTTGCCGATATCTCTCTTTTGCAAAGAGATAGGCATTGGAAAATTCAGGGCTATAACGTGTAGATGAAGCACTAACAGGAGGCTTTAAAATTTTCATTCTAGTGTCTTTCGTTTGGGAGAAAAATGCAAAGGTACAATACAGCTTTTCCTTGCCGATATCTCTCTTTTGCAAAGAGATAGGCATTGGAAAATTCAGGGCTATAACGTGTAGATGAAGCACTAACAGGAGGCTTTAACATTTTCATTCTAGTGTACTTCGTTTGGGAGAAAAATGCAAAGGTACAATACAGCTTTTCCTTGCCGATATCTCTCTTTTGCAAAGAGATAGGCATTGGAAAATTCAGGGCTATAACGTGTAGATGAAGCACTAATAGGAGGCTTTAAAATTTTCATTCTAGTGTCCTTCGTTTGGGAGAAAAATGCAAAGGTACAATACAGCTTTTCCTTGCCGATATCTCTCTTTTGCAAAGAGATAGGCATTGGAAAATTCAGGGCTATAACGTGTAGATGAAGCACTAACAGGAGGCTTTAAAATTTTCATTCTAGTGTCTTTCGTTTGGGAGAAAAATGCAAAGGTACAATACAGTTTTTCCTTGCCGATATCTCTCTTTTGCAAAGAGATAGGCATTGGAAAATTCAGGGCTATACCGCGTACATGAAGCACTAACAGGAGGCTTTTAAATTTTCATTCTAGTGTCTTTCGTTTGGGAGAAAAATGCAAAGGTACAATACAGCATTTCCTTGCCGATATCTCTCTTTTGCAAAGAGATAGGCATTGGAAAATTCAGGGCTATAACGTGTAGATGAAGCACTAACAGGAGGCTTTAAAATTTTCATTCTAGTGTCTTTCGTTTGGGAGAAAAATGCAAAGGTACAATACAGCTTTTCCTTGCCGATATCTCTCTTTTGCAAAGAGCTAGGCATTGGAAAATTCAGGGCTATACCGCGTACATGAAGCACTAACAGGAGGCTTTTAAATTTTCATTCTAGTGTCTTTCGTTTGGGAGAAAAATGCAAAGGTACAATACAGCTTTTCCTTGCCAATATCTCTCTTTTGCAAAGAGCTAGGCATTGGAAAATTCAGGGCTATAACGTGTAGATGAAGCACTAACAGGAGGCTTTAAAATTTTCATTCTAGTGTCTTTCGTTTGGGAGAAAAAAACAAAGGTACAATACAGCTTTTCCTTGCCGATATCTCTCTTTTGCAAAGAGATAGGCATTGGAAAATTCAGGGCTATAACGTGTAGATGAAGCACTAACAGGAGGCTTTAAAATTTTCATTCTAGTGTCTTTCGTTTGGGAGAAAAATGCAAAGGTACAATACAGCTTTTCCTTGCCGATATCTCTCTTTTGCAAAGAGCTAGGCATTGGAAAATTCAGGGCTATAACGTGTAGATGAAGCACTAACAGTAGGCTTTAAAATTTTCATTCTAGTGTCTTTCGTTTGGGAGAAAAATGCAAAGGTACAATACAGCTTTTCCTTGCCGATATCTCTCTTTTGCAAAGAAATAGGCATTGGAAAATTCAGGGCTATAACGTGTAGATGAAGCACTAACAGGAGGCTTTAAAATTTTCATTCTAGTGTCCTTCGTTTGGGAGAAAAATGCAAAGGTACAATACAGCTTTTCCTTGCCGATATCTCTCTTTTGCAAAGAGATAGGCATTGGAAAATTCAGGGCTATATCGTGTAGATGAAGCACTAACAGGAGGCTTTAAAATTTTCATTCTAGTGTCTTTCGTTTGGGAGAAAAATGCAAAGGTACAATACAGCTTTTCCTTGCCAATATCTCTCTTTTGCAAAGAACTAGGCATTGGAAAATTCAGGGCTATAACGTGTAGATGAAGCACTAACAGGAGGCTTTAAAATTTTCATTCTAGTGTCTTTCGTTTGGGAGAAAAATGCAAAAGTACAATGCAGCTTTTCCTTGCCGATATCTCTCTTTTGCAAAGAGATAGGCATTGGAAAATGCAGGGCTATAACGTGTAGATGAAGCACTAACAGGAGGCTTTAAAATTTTCATTCTAGTGTCTTTCGTTTGGGAGAAAAATGCAAAGGTACAATACAGCATTTCCTTGCCGATATCTCTCTTTTGCAAAGAGATAGGCATTGGAAAATTCAGGGCTATAACGTGTAGATGAAGCACTAACAGGAGGCTTTAAAATTTTCATTCTAGTGTACTTCGTTTGGGAGAAAAATGCAAAGGTACAATACAGCTTTTCCTTGCCGATATCTCTCTTTTGCAAAGAGATAGGCATTGGAAAATTCAGGGCTATAACGTGTAGATGAAGCACTAATAGGAGGCTTTAAAATTTTCATTCTAGTGTCCTTCGTTTGGGAGAAAAATGCAAAGGTACAATACAGCTTTTCCTTGCCGATATCTCTCTTTTGCAAAGAGATAGGCATTGGAAAATTCAGGGCTATAACGTGTAGATGAAGCACTAACAGGAGGCTTTAAAATTTTCATTCTAGTGTCTTTCGTTTGGGAGAAAAATGCAAAGGTACAATACAGCTTTTCCTTGCCGATATCTCTCTTTTGCAAAGAGATAGGCATTGGAAAATTCAGGGCTATATCGTGTAGATGAAGCACTAACAGGAGGCTTTAAAATTTTCATTCTAGTGTCTTTCGTTTGGGAGAAAAATGCAAAGGTACAATACAGCTTTTCCTTGCCAATATCTCTCTTTTGCAAAGAGCTAGGCATTGGAAAATTCAGGGCTATAACGTGTAGATGAAGCACTAACAGGAGGCTTTAAAATTTTCATTCTAGTGTCTTTCGTTTGGGAGAAAAATGCAAAAGTACAATGCAGCTTTTCCTTGCCGATATCTCTCTTTTGCAAAGAGATAGGCATTGGAAAATGCAGGGCTATAACGTGTAGATGAAGCACTAACAGGAGGCTTTAAAATTTTCATTCTAGTGTCTTTCGTTTGGGAGAAAAATGCAAAGGTACAATACAGCTTTTCCTTGCCGATATCTCTCTTTTGCAAAGAGATAGGCATTGGAAAATTCAGGGCTATAACGTGTAGATGAAGCACTAACAGGAGGCTTTAAAATTTTCATTCTAGTGTACTTCGTTTGGGAGAAAAATGCAAAGGTACAATACAGCTTTTCCTTGCCGATATCTCTCTTTTGCAAAGAGATAGGCATTGGAAAATTCAGGGCTATAACGTGTAGATGAAGCACTAATAGGAGGCTTTAAAATTTTCATTCTAGTGTCCTTCGTTTGGGAGAAAAATGCAAAGGTACAATACAGCTTTTCCTTGCCGATATCTCTCTTTTGCAAAGAGATAGGCATTGGAAAATTCAGGGCTATAACGTGTAGATGAAGCACTAACAGGAGGCTTTAAAATTTTCATTCTAGTGTCTTTCGTTTGGGAGAAAAATGCAAAGGTACAATACAGCTTTTCCTTGCCGATATCTCTCTTTTGCAAAGAGCTAGGCATTGGAAAATTCAGGGCTATAACGTGTAGATGAAGCACTAACAGGAGGCTTTAAAATTTTCATTCTAGTGTCTTTCGTTTGGGAGAAAAATGCAAAGGTACAATACAGCTTTTCCTTGCCGATATCTCTCTTTTGCAAAGAGATAGGCATTGGAAAATTCAGGGCTATAACGTGTAGATGAAGCACTAACAGTAGGCTTTAACATTTTCATTCTAGTGTCTTTCGTTTGGGAGAAAAATGCAAAGGTACAATACAGCTTTTCCTTGCCGATATCTCTCTTTTGCAAAGAGATAGGCATTGGAAAATGCAGGGCTATAACGTGTAGATGAAGCACTAACAGGAGGCTTTACAATTTTCATTCTAGTGTCTTTCGTTTGGGAGAAAAATGCAAAAGTACAATGCAACTTTTCCTTGCCGATATCTCTCTTTTGCAAAGAGATAGGCATTGGAAAATGCAGGGCTATAACGTGTAGATGAAGCACTAACAGGAGGCTTTAAAATTTTCATTCTAGTGTCTTTCGTTTGGGAGAAAAATGCAAAGGTACAATACAGCATTTCCTTGCCGATATCTCTCTTTTGCAAAGAGATAGGCATTGGAAAATTCAGGGCTATTACGTGTAGATGAAGCACTAACAGGAGGCTTTAAAATTTTCATTCTAGTGTCCTTCGTTTGGGAGAAAAATGCAAAGGTACAATACAGCTTTTCCTTGCCGATATCTCTCTTTTGCAAAGAGATAGGCATTGGAAAATTCAGGGCTATAACGTGTAGATGAAGCACTAACAGGAGGCTTTAAAATTTTCATTCTAGTGTCTTTCGTTTGGGAGAAAAATGCAAAGGTACAATACAGCTTTTCCTTGTCGATATCTCTCTTTTGCAAAGAGCTAGGCATTGGAAAATTCAGGGCTATAACGTGTAGATGAAGCACTAACAGGAGGCTTTAAAATTTTCATTCTAGTGTCTTTCGTTTGGGAGAAAAATGCAAAGGTACAATACAGCTTTTCCTTGCCGATATCTCTCTTTTGCAAAGAGATAGGCATTGGAAAATTCAGGGCTATAACGTGTAGATGAAGCACTAACAGTAGGCTTTAACATTTTCATTCTAGTGTCTTTCGTTTGGGAGAAAAATGCAAAGGTACAATACAGCTTTTCCTTGCCGATATCTCTCTTTTGCAAAGAGATAGGCATTGGAAAATGCAGGGCTATAACGTGTAGATGAAGCACTAACAGGAGGCTTTACAATTTTCATTCTAGTGTCTTTCGTTTGGGAGAAAAATGCAAAAGTACAATGCAACTTTTCCTTGCCGATATCTCTCTTTTGCAAAGAGATAGGCATTGGAAAATGCAGGGCTATAACGTGTAGATGAAGCACTAACAGGAGGCTTTAAAATTTTCATTCTAGTGTCTTTCGTTTGGGAGAAAAATGCAAAGGTACAATACAGCATTTCCTTGCCGATATCTCTCTTTTGCAAAGAGATAGGCATTGGAAAATTCAGGGCTATTACGTGTAGATGAAGCACTAACAGGAGGCTTTAAAATTTTCATTCTAGTGTCCTTCGTTTGGGAGAAAAATGCAAATGTACAATACAGCTTTTCCTTGCCGATATCTCTCTTTTGCAAAGAGATAGGCATTGGAAAATTCAGGGCTATAACGTGTAGATGAAGCACTAACAGGAGGCTTTAAAATTTTCATTCTAGTGTCTTTCGTTTGGGAGAAAAATGCAAAGGTACAATACAGCTTTTCCTTGTCGATATCTCTCTTTTGCAAAGAGCTAGGCATTGGAAAATTCAGGGCTATAACGTGTAGATGAAGCACTAACAGTAGGATTTAAAATTTTCATTCTAGTGTCTTTCGTTTGGGAGAAAAATGCAAAGGTACAATACAGCTTTTCCTTGCCGATATCTCTCTTTTGCAAAGAGATAGGCATTGGAAAATTCAGGGCTATAACGTGTAGATGAAGCACTAACAGGAGGCTTTAAAATTTTCATTCTAGTGTCTTTCGTTTGGGAGAAAAATGCAAAGGTACAATACAGTTTTTCCTTGCCGATATCTCTCTTTTGCAAAGAGATAGGCATTGGAAAATTCAGGGCTATAACGTGTAGATGAAGCACTAATAGGAGGCTTTAAAATTTTCATTCTAGTGTCCTTCGTTTGGGAGAAAAATGCAAAGGTACAATACAGCTTTTCCTTGCCGATATCTCTCTTTTGCAAAGAGATAGGCATTGGAAAATTCAGGGCTATAACGTGTAGATGAAGCACTAACAGGAGGCTTTAAAATTTTCATTCTAGTGTCTTTCGTTTGGGAGAAAAATGCAAAGGTACAATACAGCTTTTCCTTGCCGATATCTCTCTTTTGCAAAGAGCTAGGCATTGGAAAATTCAGGGCTATAACGTGTAGATGAAGCACTAACAGTAGGCTTTAACATTTTCATTCTAGTGTCTTTCGTTTGGGAGAAAAATGCAAAGGTACAATACAGATTTTCCTTGCCAATATCTCTCTTTTGCAAAGAGCTAGGCATTGGAAAATTCAGGGCTATAACGTGTAGATGAAGCACTAACAGGAGGCTTTAAAATTTTCATTCTAGTGTCTTTCGTTTGGGAGAAAAATGCAAAAGTACAATGCAGCTTTTCCTTGCCGATATCTCTCTTTTGCAAAGAGATAGGCATTGGAAAATGCAGGGCTATAACGTGTAGATGAAGCACTAACAGGAGGCTTTAAAATTTTCATTCTAGTGTCTTTCGTTTGGGAGAAAAATGCAAAGGTACAATACAGCATTTCCTTGCCGATATCTCTCTTTTGCAAAGAGATAGGCATTGGAAAATTCAGGGCTATAACGTGTAGATGAAGCACTAACAGGAGGCTTTAAAATTTTCATTCTAGTGTCTTTCGTTTGGGAGAAAAATGCAAAGGTACAATACAGCTTTTCCTTGCCGATATCTCTCTTTTGCAAAGAGATAGGCATTGGAAAATTCAGGGCTATAACGTGTAGATGAAGCACTAACAGGAGGCTTTAACATTTTCATTCTAGTGTACTTCGTTTGGGAGAAAAATGCAAAGGTACAATACAGCTTTTCCTTGCCGATATCTCTCTTTTGCAAAGAGATAGGCATTGGAAAATTCAGGGCTATAACGTGTAGATGAAGCACTAATAGGAGGCTTTAAAATTTTCATTCTAGTGTCCTTCGTTTGGGAGAAAAATGCAAAGGTACAATACAGCTTTTCCTTGCCGATATCTCTCTTTTGCAAAGAGATAGGCATTGGAAAATTCAGGGCTATAACGTGTAGATGAAGCACTAACAGGAGGCTTTAAAATTTTCATTCTAGTGTCTTTCGTTTGGGAGAAAAATGCAAAGGTACAATACAGTTTTTCCTTGCCGATATCTCTCTTTTGCAAAGAGATAGGCATTGGAAAATTCAGGGCTATACCGCGTACATGAAGCACTAACAGGAGGCTTTTAAATTTTCATTCTAGTGTCTTTCGTTTGGGAGAAAAATGCAAAGGTACAATACAGCATTTCCTTGCCGATATCTCTCTTTTGCAAAGAGATAGGCATTGGAAAATTCAGGGCTATAACGTGTAGATGAAGCACTAACAGGAGGCTTTAAAATTTTCATTCTAGTGTCTTTCGTTTGGGAGAAAAATGCAAAGGTACAATACAGCTTTTCCTTGCCGATATCTCTCTTTTGCAAAGAGCTAGGCATTGGAAAATTCAGGGCTATACCGCGTACATGAAGCACTAACAGGAGGCTTTTAAATTTTCATTCTAGTGTCTTTCGTTTGGGAGAAAAATGCAAAGGTACAATACAGCTTTTCCTTGCCAATATCTCTCTTTTGCAAAGAGCTAGGCATTGGAAAATTCAGGGCTATAACGTGTAGATGAAGCACTAACAGGAGGCTTTAAAATTTTCATTCTAGTGTCTTTCGTTTGGGAGAAAAAAACAAAGGTACAATACAGCTTTTCCTTGCCGATATCTCTCTTTTGCAAAGAGATAGGCATTGGAAAATTCAGGGCTATAACGTGTAGATGAAGCACTAACAGGAGGCTTTAAAATTTTCATTCTAGTGTCTTTCGTTTGGGAGAAAAATGCAAAGGTACAATACAGCTTTTCCTTGCCGATATCTCTCTTTTGCAAAGAGCTAGGCATTGGAAAATTCAGGGCTATAACGTGTAGATGAAGCACTAACAGTAGGCTTTAAAATTTTCATTCTAGTGTCTTTCGTTTGGGAGAAAAATGCAAAGGTACAATACAGCTTTTCCTTGCCGATATCTCTCTTTTGCAAAGAAATAGGCATTGGAAAATTCAGGGCTATAACGTGTAGATGAAGCACTAACAGGAGGCTTTAAAATTTTCATTCTAGTGTCCTTCGTTTGGGAGAAAAATGCAAAGGTACAATACAGCTTTTCCTTGCCGATATCTCTCTTTTGCAAAGAGATAGGCATTGGAAAATTCAGGGCTATATCGTGTAGATGAAGCACTAACAGGAGGCTTTAAAATTTTCATTCTAGTGTCTTTCGTTTGGGAGAAAAATGCAAAGGTACAATACAGCTTTTCCTTGCCAATATCTCTCTTTTGCAAAGAACTAGGCATTGGAAAATTCAGGGCTATAACGTGTAGATGAAGCACTAACAGGAGGCTTTAAAATTTTCATTCTAGTGTCTTTCGTTTGGGAGAAAAATGCAAAAGTACAATGCAGCTTTTCCTTGCCGATATCTCTCTTTTGCAAAGAGATAGGCATTGGAAAATGCAGGGCTATAACGTGTAGATGAAGCACTAACAGGAGGCTTTAAAATTTTCATTCTAGTGTCTTTCGTTTGGGAGAAAAATGCAAAGGTACAATACAGCATTTCCTTGCCGATATCTCTCTTTTGCAAAGAGATAGGCATTGGAAAATTCAGGGCTATAACGTGTAGATGAAGCACTAACAGGAGGCTTTAAAATTTTCATTCTAGTGTACTTCGTTTGGGAGAAAAATGCAAAGGTACAATACAGCTTTTCCTTGCCGATATCTCTCTTTTGCAAAGAGATAGGCATTGGAAAATTCAGGGCTATAACGTGTAGATGAAGCACTAATAGGAGGCTTTAAAATTTTCATTCTAGTGTCCTTCGTTTGGGAGAAAAATGCAAAGGTACAATACAGCTTTTCCTTGCCGATATCTCTCTTTTGCAAAGAGATAGGCATTGGAAAATTCAGGGCTATAACGTGTAGATGAAGCACTAACAGGAGGCTTTAAAATTTTCATTCTAGTGTCTTTCGTTTGGGAGAAAAATGCAAAGGTACAATACAGCTTTTCCTTGCCGATATCTCTCTTTTGCAAAGAGATAGGCATTGGAAAATTCAGGGCTATATCGTGTAGATGAAGCACTAACAGGAGGCTTTAAAATTTTCATTCTAGTGTCTTTCGTTTGGGAGAAAAATGCAAAGGTACAATACAGCTTTTCCTTGCCAATATCTCTCTTTTGCAAAGAGCTAGGCATTGGAAAATTCAGGGCTATAACGTGTAGATGAAGCACTAACAGGAGGCTTTAAAATTTTCATTCTAGTGTCTTTCGTTTGGGAGAAAAATGCAAAAGTACAATGCAGCTTTTCCTTGCCGATATCTCTCTTTTGCAAAGAGATAGGCATTGGAAAATGCAGGGCTATAACGTGTAGATGAAGCACTAACAGGAGGCTTTAAAATTTTCATTCTAGTGTCTTTCGTTTGGGAGAAAAATGCAAAGGTACAATACAGCATTTCCTTGCCGATATCTCTCTTTTGCAAAGAGATAGGCATTGGAAAATTCAGGGCTATAACGTGTAGATGAAGCACTAACAGGAGGCTTTAAAATTTTCATTCTAGTGTACTTCGTTTGGGAGAAAAATGCAAAGGTACAATACAGCTTTTCCTTGCCGATATCTCTCTTTTGCAAAGAGATAGGCATTGGAAAATTCAGGGCTATAACGTGTAGATGAAGCACTAATAGGAGGCTTTAAAATTTTCATTCTAGTGTCCTTCGTTTGGGAGAAAAATGCAAAGGTACAATACAGCTTTTCCTTGCCGATATCTCTCTTTTGCAAAGAGATAGGCATTGGAAAATTCAGGGCTATAACGTGTAGATGAAGCACTAACAGGAGGCTTTAAAATTTTCATTCTAGTGTCTTTCGTTTGGGAGAAAAATGCAAAGGTACAATACAGCTTTTCCTTGCCGATATCTCTCTTTTGCAAAGAGCTAGGCATTGGAAAATTCAGGGCTATAACGTGTAGATGAAGCACTAACAGGAGGCTTTAAAATTTTCATTCTAGTGTCTTTCGTTTGGGAGAAAAATGCAAAGGTACAATACAGCTTTTCCTTGCCGATATCTCTCTTTTGCAAAGAGATAGGCATTGGAAAATTCAGGGCTATAACGTGTAGATGAAGCACTAACAGTAGGCTTTAACATTTTCATTCTAGTGTCTTTCGTTTGGGAGAAAAATGCAAAGGTACAATACAGCTTTTCCTTGCCGATATCTCTCTTTTGCAAAGAGATAGGCATTGGAAAATGCAGGGCTATAACGTGTAGATGAAGCACTAACAGGAGGCTTTACAATTTTCATTCTAGTGTCTTTCGTTTGGGAGAAAAATGCAAAAGTACAATGCAACTTTTCCTTGCCGATATCTCTCTTTTGCAAAGAGATAGGCATTGGAAAATGCAGGGCTATAACGTGTAGATGAAGCACTAACAGGAGGCTTTAAAATTTTCATTCTAGTGTCTTTCGTTTGGGAGAAAAATGCAAAGGTACAATACAGCATTTCCTTGCCGATATCTCTCTTTTGCAAAGAGATAGGCATTGGAAAATTCAGGGCTATTACGTGTAGATGAAGCACTAACAGGAGGCTTTAAAATTTTCATTCTAGTGTCCTTCGTTTGGGAGAAAAATGCAAAGGTACAATACAGCTTTTCCTTGCCGATATCTCTCTTTTGCAAAGAGATAGGCATTGGAAAATTCAGGGCTATAACGTGTAGATGAAGCACTAACAGGAGGCTTTAAAATTTTCATTCTAGTGTCTTTCGTTTGGGAGAAAAATGCAAAGGTACAATACAGCTTTTCCTTGTCGATATCTCTCTTTTGCAAAGAGCTAGGCATTGGAAAATTCAGGGCTATAACGTGTAGATGAAGCACTAACAGGAGGCTTTAAAATTTTCATTCTAGTGTCTTTCGTTTGGGAGAAAAATGCAAAGGTACAATACAGCTTTTCCTTGCCGATATCTCTCTTTTGCAAAGAGATAGGCATTGGAAAATTCAGGGCTATAACGTGTAGATGAAGCACTAACAGTAGGCTTTAACATTTTCATTCTAGTGTCTTTCGTTTGGGAGAAAAATGCAAAGGTACAATACAGCTTTTCCTTGCCGATATCTCTCTTTTGCAAAGAGATAGGCATTGGAAAATGCAGGGCTATAACGTGTAGATGAAGCACTAACAGGAGGCTTTAAAATTTTCATTCTAGTGTCTTTCGTTTGGGAGAAAAATGCAAAGGTACAATACAGCTTTTCCTTGCCGATATCTCTCTTTTGCAAAGAGATAGGCATTGGAAAATTCAGGGCTATAACGTGTAGATGAAGCACTAACAGTAGGCTTTAACATTTTCATTCTAGTGTCTTTCGTTTGGGAGAAAAATGCAAAGGTACAATACAGCTTTTCCTTGCCGATATCTCTCTTTTGCAAAGAGATAGGCATTGGAAAATGCAGGGCTATAACGTGTAGATGAAGCACTAACAGGAGGCTTTACAATTTTCATTCTAGTGTCTTTCGTTTGGGAGAAAAATGCAAAAGTACAATGCAACTTTTCCTTGCCGATATCTCTCTTTTGCAAAGAGATAGGCATTGGAAAATGCAGGGCTATAACGTGTAGATGAAGCACTAACAGGAGGCTTTAAAATTTTCATTCTAGTGTCTTTCGTTTGGGAGAAAAATGCAAAGGTACAATACAGCATTTCCTTGCCGATATCTCTCTTTTGCAAAGAGATAGGCATTGGAAAATTCAGGGCTATTACGTGTAGATGAAGCACTAACAGGAGGCTTTAAAATTTTCATTCTAGTGTCCTTCGTTTGGGAGAAAAATGCAAAGGTACAATACAGCTTTTCCTTGCCGATATCTCTCTTTTGCAAAGAGATAGGCATTGGAAAATTCAGGGCTATAACGTGTAGATGAAGCACTAACAGGAGGCTTTAAAATTTTCATTCTAGTGTCTTTCGTTTGGGAGAAAAATGCAAAGGTACAATACAGCTTTTCCTTGTCGATATCTCTCTTTTGCAAAGAGCTAGGCATTGGAAAATTCAGGGCTATAACGTGTAGATGAAGCACTAACAGGAGGCTTTAAAATTTTCATTCTAGTGTCTTTCGTTTGGGAGAAAAATGCAAAGGTACAATACAGCTTTTCCTTGCCGATATCTCTCTTTTGCAAAGAGATAGGCATTGGAAAATTCAGGGCTATAACGTGTAGATGAAGCACTAACAGTAGGCTTTAACATTTTCATTCTAGTGTCTTTCGTTTGGGAGAAAAATGCAAAGGTACAATACAGCTTTTCCTTGCCGATATCTCTCTTTTGCAAAGAGATAGGCATTGGAAAATGCAGGGCTATAACGTGTAGATGAAGCACTAACAGGAGGCTTTACAATTTTCATTCTAGTGTCTTTCGTTTGGGAGAAAAATGCAAAAGTACAATGCAACTTTTCCTTGCCGATATCTCTCTTTTGCAAAGAGATAGGCATTGGAAAATGCAGGGCTATAACGTGTAGATGAAGCACTAACAGGAGGCTTTAAAATTTTCATTCTAGTGTCTTTCGTTTGGGAGAAAAATGCAAAGGTACAATACAGCATTTCCTTGCCGATATCTCTCTTTTGCAAAGAGATAGGCATTGGAAAATTCAGGGCTATTACGTGTAGATGAAGCACTAACAGGAGGCTTTAAAATTTTCATTCTAGTGTCCTTCGTTTGGGAGAAAAATGCAAATGTACAATACAGCTTTTCCTTGCCGATATCTCTCTTTTGCAAAGAGATAGGCATTGGAAAATTCAGGGCTATAACGTGTAGATGAAGCACTAACAGGAGGCTTTAAAATTTTCATTCTAGTGTCTTTCGTTTGGGAGAAAAATGCAAAGGTACAATACAGCTTTTCCTTGTCGATATCTCTCTTTTGCAAAGAGCTAGGCATTGGAAAATTCAGGGCTATAACGTGTAGATGAAGCACTAACAGTAGGATTTAAAATTTTCATTCTAGTGTCTTTCGTTTGGGAGAAAAATGCAAAGGTACAATACAGCTTTTCCTTGCCGATATCTCTCTTTTGCAAAGAGATAGGCATTGGAAAATTCAGGGCTATAACGTGTAGATGAAGCACTAACAGGAGGCTTTAAAATTTTCATTCTAGTGTCTTTCGTTTGGGAGAAAAATGCAAAGGTACAATACAGTTTTTCCTTGCCGATATCTCTCTTTTGCAAAGAGATAGGCATTGGAAAATTCAGGGCTATAACGTGTAGATGAAGCACTAATAGGAGGCTTTAAAATTTTCATTCTAGTGTCCTTCGTTTGGGAGAAAAATGCAAAGGTACAATACAGCTTTTCCTTGCCGATATCTCTCTTTTGCAAAGAGATAGGCATTGGAAAATTCAGGGCTATAACGTGTAGATGAAGCACTAACAGGAGGCTTTAAAATTTTCATTCTAGTGTCTTTCGTTTGGGAGAAAAATGCAAAGGTACAATACAGCTTTTCCTTGCCGATATCTCTCTTTTGCAAAGAGCTAGGCATTGGAAAATTCAGGGCTATAACGTGTAGATGAAGCACTAACAGTAGGCTTTAACATTTTCATTCTAGTGTCTTTCGTTTGGGAGAAAAATGCAAAGGCACAATACAGCTTTTCCTTGCCGATATCTCTCTTTTGCAAAGAGATAGGCATTGGAAAATTCAGGGCTATAACGTGTAGATGAAGCACTAACAGGAGGCTTTAAAATTTTCATTCTAGTGTCTTTCGTTTGGGAGAAAAATGCAAAAGTACAATGCAGCTTTTCCTTGCCGATATCTCTCTTTTGCAAAGAGATAGGCATTGGAAAATGCAGGGCTATAACGTGTAGATGAAGCACTAACAGGAGGCTTTAAAATTTTCATTCTAGTGTCTTTCGTTTGGGAGAAAAATGCAAAAGTACAATACACTTTTCCTTGCCGATATCTCTCTTTTGCAAAGAGATAGGCATTGGAAAATTCAGGGCTATAACGTGTAGATGAAGCACTAACAGGAGGCTTTAAAATTTTCATTCTAGTGTCTTTCGTTTGGGAGAAAAATGCAAAGGTACAATACAGCTTTTCCTTGCCAATATCTCTCTTTTGCAAAGAGCTAGGCATTGGAAAATTCAGGGCTATAACGTGTAGATGAAGCACTAATAGGAGGCTTTAAAATTTTCATTCTAGTGTCCTTCGTTTGGGAGAAAAATGCAAAGGTACAATACAGCTTTTCCTTGCCGATATCTCTCTTTTGCAAAGAGATAGGCATTGGAAAATTCAGGGCTATAACGTGTAGATGAAGCACTAACAGGAGGCTTTAAAATTTTCATTCTAGTGTCTTTCGTTTGGGAGAAAAATGCAAAGGTACAATACAGCTTTTCCTTGCCGATATCTCTCTTTTGCAAAGAGCTAGGCATTGGAAAATTCAGGGCTATAACGTGTAGATGAAGCACTAACAGGAGGCTTTAAAATTTTCATTCTAGTGTCTTTCGTTTGGGAGAAAAATGCAAAGGTACAATACAGCTTTTCCTTGCCGATATCTCTCTTTTGCAAAGAGATAGGCATTGGAAAATTCAGGGCTATAACGTGTAGATGAAGCACTAACAGTAGGCTTTAACATTTTCATTCTAGTGTCTTTCGTTTGGGAGAAAAATGCAAAGGTACAATACAGCTTTTCCTTGCCGATATCTCTCTTTTGCAAAGAGATAGGCATTGGAAAATGCAGGGCTATAACGTGTAGATGAAGCACTAACAGGAGGCTTTACAATTTTCATTCTAGTGTCTTTCGTTTGGGAGAAAAATGCAAAAGTACAATGCAACTTTTCCTTGCCGATATCTCTCTTTTGCAAAGAGATAGGCATTGGAAAATGCAGGGCTATAACGTGTAGATGAAGCACTAACAGGAGGCTTTAAAATTTTCATTCTAGTGTCTTTCGTTTGGGAGAAAAATGCAAAGGTACAATACAGCATTTCCTTGCCGATATCTCTCTTTTGCAAAGAGATAGGCATTGGAAAATTCAGGGCTATTACGTGTAGATGAAGCACTAACAGGAGGCTTTAAAATTTTCATTCTAGTGTCCTTCGTTTGGGAGAAAAATGCAAAGGTACAATACAGCTTTTCCTTGCCGATATCTCTCTTTTGCAAAGAGATAGGCATTGGAAAATTCAGGGCTATAACGTGTAGATGAAGCACTAACAGGAGGCTTTAAAATTTTCATTCTAGTGTCTTTCGTTTGGGAGAAAAATGCAAAGGTACAATACAGCTTTTCCTTGTCGATATCTCTCTTTTGCAAAGAGCTAGGCATTGGAAAATTCAGGGCTATAACGTGTAGATGAAGCACTAACAGGAGGCTTTAAAATTTTCATTCTAGTGTCTTTCGTTTGGGAGAAAAATGCAAAGGTACAATACAGCTTTTCCTTGCCGATATCTCTCTTTTGCAAAGAGATAGGCATTGGAAAATTCAGGGCTATAACGTGTAGATGAAGCACTAACAGTAGGCTTTAACATTTTCATTCTAGTGTCTTTCGTTTGGGAGAAAAATGCAAAGGTACAATACAGCTTTTCCTTGCCGATATCTCTCTTTTGCAAAGAGATAGGCATTGGAAAATGCAGGGCTATAACGTGTAGATGAAGCACTAACAGGAGGCTTTACAATTTTCATTCTAGTGTCTTTCGTTTGGGAGAAAAATGCAAAAGTACAATGCAACTTTTCCTTGCCGATATCTCTCTTTTGCAAAGAGATAGGCATTGGAAAATGCAGGGCTATAACGTGTAGATGAAGCACTAACAGGAGGCTTTAAAATTTTCATTCTAGTGTCTTTCGTTTGGGAGAAAAATGCAAAGGTACAATACAGCATTTCCTTGCCGATATCTCTCTTTTGCAAAGAGATAGGCATTGGAAAATTCAGGGCTATTACGTGTAGATGAAGCACTAACAGGAGGCTTTAAAATTTTCATTCTAGTGTCCTTCGTTTGGGAGAAAAATGCAAAGGTACAATACAGCTTTTCCTTGCCGATATCTCTCTTTTGCAAAGAGATAGGCATTGGAAAATTCAGGGCTATAACGTGTAGATGAAGCACTAATAGGAGGCTTTAAAATTTTCATTCTAGTGTCCTTCGTTTGGGAGAAAAATGCAAAGGTACAATACAGCTTTTCCTTGCCAATATCTCTCTTTTGCAAAGAGCTAGGCATTGGAAAATTCAGGGCTATAACGTGTAGATGAAGCACTAACAGGAGGCTTTAAAATTTTCATTCTAGTGTCTTTCGTTTGAGAGAAAAATGCAAAAGTACAATGCAGCTTTTCCTTGCCGATATCTCTCTTTTGCAAAGAGATAGGCATTGGAAAATTCAGGGCTATAACGTGTAGATGAAGCAATTAATAGGAGGCTTTAAAATTTTCATTCTAGTGTCTTTCGTTTGGGAGAAAAAAACAAAGGTACAATACAGCTTTTCCTTGCCGATATCTCTCTTTTGCAAAGAGATAGGCATTGGAAAATTCAGGGCTATAACGTGTAGATGAAGCACTAACAGGAGGCTTTAAAATTTTCATTCTAGTGTCTTTCGTTTGGGAGAAAAATGCAAAGGTACAATACAGCTTTTCCTTGCCGATATCTCTCTTTTGCAAAGAGCTAGGCATTGGAAAATTCAGGGCTATAACGTGTAGATGAAGCACTAACAGTAGGCTTTAAAATTTTCATTCTAGTGTCTTTCGTTTGGGAGAAAAATGCAAAGGTACAATACAGCTTTTCCTTGCCGATATCTCTCTTTTGCAAAGAAATAGGCATTGGAAAATTCAGGGCTATAACGTGTAGATGAAGCACTAACAGGAGGCTTTAAAATTTTCATTCTAGTGTCCTTCGTTTGGGAGAAAAATGCAAAGGTACAATACAGCTTTTCCTTGCCGATATCTCTCTTTTGCAAAGAGATAGGCATTGGAAAATTCAGGGCTATATCGTGTAGATGAAGCACTAACAGGAGGCTTTAAAATTTTCATTCTAGTGTCTTTCGTTTGGGAGAAAAATGCAAAGGTACAATACAGCTTTTCCTTGCCAATATCTCTCTTTTGCAAAGAGCTAGGCATTGGAAAATTCAGGGCTATAACGTGTAGATGAAGCACTAACAGGAGGCTTTAAAATTTTCATTCTAGTGTCTTTCGTTTGGGAGAAAAATGCAAAAGTACAATGCAGCTTTTCCTTGCCGATATCTCTCTTTTGCAAAGAGATAGGCATTGGAAAATGCAGGGCTATAACGTGTAGATGAAGCACTAACAGGAGGCTTTAAAATTTTCATTCTAGTGTCTTTCGTTTGGGAGAAAAATGCAAAGGTACAATACAGCATTTCCTTGCCGATATCTCTCTTTTGCAAAGAGATAGGCATTGGAAAATTCAGGGCTATAACGTGTAGATGAAGCACTAACAGGAGGCTTTAAAATTTTCATTCTAGTGTACTTCGTTTGGGAGAAAAATGCAAAGGTACAATACAGCTTTTCCTTGCCGATATCTCTCTTTTGCAAAGAGATAGGCATTGGAAAATTCAGGGCTATAACGTGTAGATGAAGCACTAATAGGAGGCTTTAAAATTTTCATTCTAGTGTCCTTCGTTTGGGAGAAAAATGCAAAGGTACAATACAGCTTTTCCTTGCCGATATCTCTCTTTTGCAAAGAGATAGGCATTGGAAAATTCAGGGCTATAACGTGTAGATGAAGCACTAACAGGAGGCTTTAAAATTTTCATTCTAGTGTCTTTCGTTTGGGAGAAAAATGCAAAGGTACAATACAGCTTTTCCTTGCCGATATCTCTCTTTTGCAAAGAGCTAGGCATTGGAAAATTCAGGGCTATAACGTGTAGATGAAGCACTAACAGGAGGCTTTAAAATTTTCATTCTAGTGTCTTTCGTTTGGGAGAAAAATGCAAAAGTACAATGCAGCTTTTCCTTGCCGATATCTCTCTTTTGCAAAGAGATAGGCATTGGAAAATTCAGGGCTATAACGTGTAGATGAAGCACTAATAGGAGGCTTTAAAATTTTCATTCTAGTGTCTTTCGTTTGGGAGAAAAAAGCAAAGGTACAATACAGCTTTTCCTTGCCGATATCTCTCTTTTGCAAAGAGATAGGCATTGGAAAATGCAGGGCTATAACGTGTAGATGAAGCACTAACAGGAGGCTTTAAAATTTTCATTCTAGTGTCTTTCGTTTGGGAGAAAAATGCAAAGGTACAATACAGCATTTCCTTGCCGATATCTCTCTTTTGCAAAGAGATAGGCATTGGAAAATTCAGGGCTATAACGTGTAGATGAAGCACTAACAGGAGGCTTTAAAATTTTCATTCTAGTGTCTTTCGTTTGGGAGAAAAATGCAAAGGTACAATACAGCTTTTCCTTGCCGATATCTCTCTTTTGCAAAGAGATAGGCATTGGAAAATTCAGGGCTATAACGTGTAGATGAAGCACTAACAGGAGGCTTTAACATTTTTCATTCTAGTGTACTTCGTTTGGGAGAAAAATGCAAAGGTACAATACAGCTTTTCCTTGCCGATATCTCTCTTTTGCAAAGAGATAGGCATTGGAAAATTCAGGGCTATAACGTGTAGATGAAGCACTAACAGGAGGCTTTAAAATTTTCATTCTAGTGTCTTTCGTTTGGGAGAAAAATGCAAAGGTACAATACAGTTTTTCCTTGCCGATATCTCTCTTTTGCAAAGAGATAGGCATTGGAAAATTCAGGGCTATAACGTGTAGATGAAGCACTAACAGGAGGCTTTAAAATTTTCATTCTAGTGCCTTTCGTTTGGGAGAAAAATGCAAAGGTACAATACAGCTTTTCCTTGCCAATATCTCTCTTTTGCAAAGAGCTAGGCATTGGAAAATTCAGGGCAATAACGTGTAGATGAAGCACTAACAGGAGGCTTTAAAATTTTCATTCTAGTGTCTTTCGTTTGGGAGAAAAATGCAAAAGTACAATGCAGCTTTTCCTTGCCGATATCTCTCTTTTGCAAAGAGATAGGCATTGGAAAATGCAGGGCTATAACGTGTAGATGAAGCACTAACAGGAGGCTTTAAAATTTTCATTCTAGTGTCTTTCGTTTGGGAGAAAAATGCAAAGGTACAATACAGCATTTCCTTGCCGATATCTCTCTTTTGCAAAGAGATAGGCATTGGAAAATTCAGGGCTATAACGTGTAGATGAAGCACTAACAGGAGGCTTTAAAATTTTCATTCTAGTGTCTTTCGTTTGGGAGAAAAATGCAAAGGTACAATACAGCTTTTCCTTGCCGATATCTCTCTTTTGCAAAGAGCTAGGCATTGGAAAATTCAGGGCTATACCGCGTACATGAAGCACTAACAGGAGTCTTTTAAATTTTCATTCTAGTGTCTTTCGTTTGGGAGAAAAATGCAAAGGTACAATACAGCTTTTCCTTGCCAATATCTCTCTTTTGCAAAGAGCTAGGCATTGGAAAATTCAGGGCTATAACGTGTAGATGAAGCACTAACAGGAGGCTTTAAAATTTTCATTCTAGTGTCTTTCGTTTGGGAGAAAAATGCAAAAGTACAATGCAGCTTTTCCTTGCCGATATCTCTCTTTTGCAAAGAGATAGGCATTGGAAAATTCAGGGCTATAACGTGTAGATGAAGCACTAATAGGAGGCTTTAAAATTTTCATTCTAGTGTCTTTCGTTTGGGAGAAAAAAACAAAGGTACAATACAGCTTTTCCTTGCCGATATCTCTCTTTTGCAAAGAGATAGGCATTGGAAAATTCAGGGCTATAACGTGTAGATGAAGCACTAACAGGAGGCTTTAAAATTTTCATTCTAGTGTCTTTCGTTTGGGAGAAAAATGCAAAGGTACAATACAGCTTTTCCTTGCCGATATCTCTCTTTTGCAAAGAGCTAGGCATTGGAAAATTCAGGGCTATAACGTGTAGATGAAGCACTAACAGTAGGCTTTAAAATTTTCATTCTAGTGTCTTTCGTTTGGGAGAAAAATGCAAAGGTACAATACAGCTTTTCCTTGCCGATATCTCTCTTTTGCAAAGAAATAGGCATTGGAAAATTCAGGGCTATAACGTGTAGATGAAGCACTAACAGGAGGCTTTAAAATTTTCATTCTAGTGTCCTTCGTTTGGGAGAAAAATGCAAAGGTACAATACAGCTTTTCCTTGCCGATATCTCTCTTTTGCAAAGAGATAGGCATTGGAAAATTCAGGGCTATAACGTGTAGATGAAGCACTAACAGGAGGCTTTAAAATTTTCATTCTAGTGTCTTTCGTTTGGGAGAAAAATGCAAAAGTACAATGCAGCTTTTCCTTGCCGATATCTCTCTTTTGCAAAGAGATAGGCATTGGAAAATGCAGGGCTATAACGTGTAGATGAAGCACTAACAGGAGGCTTTAAAATTTTCATTCTAGTGTCTTTCGTTTGGGAGAAAAATGCAAAGGTACAATACAGCATTTCCTTGCCGATATCTCTCTTTTGCAAAGAGATAGGCATTGGAAAATTCAGGGCTATAACGTGTAGATGAAGCACTAACAGGAGGCTTTAAAATTTTCATTCTAGTGTACTTCGTTTGGGAGAAAAATGCAAAGGTACAATACAGCTTTTCCTTGCCGATATCTCTCTTTTGCAAAGAGATAGGCATTGGAAAATTCAGGGCTATAACGTGTAGATGAAGCACTAATAGGAGGCTTTAAAATTTTCATTCTAGTGTCCTTCGTTTGGGAGAAAAATGCAAAGGTACAATACAGCTTTTCCTTGCCGATATCTCTCTTTTGCAAAGAGATAGGCATTGGAAAATTCAGGGCTATAACGTGTAGATGAAGCACTAACAGGAGGCTTTAAAATTTTCATTCTAGTGTCTTTCGTTTGGGAGAAAAATGCAAAGGTACAATACAGCTTTTCCTTGCCGATATCTCTCTTTTGCAAAGAGCTAGGCATTGGAAAATTCAGGGCTATAACGTGTAGATGAAGCACTAACAGGAGGCTTTAAAATTTTCATTCTAGTGTCTTTCGTTTGGGAGAAAAATGCAAAGGTACAATACAGCTTTTCCTTGCCGATATCTCTCTTTTGCAAAGAGATAGGCATTGGAAAATTCAGGGCTATAACGTGTAGATGAAGCACTAACAGTAGGCTTTAACATTTTCATTCTAGTGTCTTTCGTTTGGGAGAAAAATGCAAAGGTACAATACAGCTTTTCCTTGCCGATATCTCTCTTTTGCAAAGAGATAGGCATTGGAAAATGCAGGGCTATAACGTGTAGATGAAGCACTAACAGGAGGCTTTACAATTTTCATTCTAGTGTCTTTCGTTTGGGAGAAAAATGCAAAAGTACAATGCAACTTTTCCTTGCCGATATCTCTCTTTTGCAAAGAGATAGGCATTGGAAAATGCAGGGCTATAACGTGTAGATGAAGCACTAACAGGAGGCTTTAAAATTTTCATTCTAGTGTCTTTCGTTTGGGAGAAAAATGCAAAGGTACAATACAGCATTTCCTTGCCGATATCTCTCTTTTGCAAAGAGATAGGCATTGGAAAATTCAGGGCTATTACGTGTAGATGAAGCACTAACAGGAGGCTTTAAAATTTTCATTCTAGTGTCCTTCGTTGGGAGAAAAATGCAAAGGTACAATACAGCTTTTCCTTGCCGATATCTCTCTTTTGCAAAGAGATAGGCATTGGAAAATTCAGGGCTATAACGTGTAGATGAAGCACTAACAGGAGGCTTTAAAATTTTCATTCTAGTGTCTTTCGTTTGGGAGAAAAATGCAAAGGTACAATACAGCTTTTCCTTGTCGATATCTCTCTTTTGCAAAGAGCTAGGCATTGGAAAATTCAGGGCTATAACGTGTAGATGAAGCACTAACAGGAGGCTTTAAAATTTTCATTCTAGTGTCTTTCGTTTGGGAGAAAAATGCAAAGGTACAATACAGCTTTTCCTTGCCGATATCTCTCTTTTGCAAAGAGATAGGCATTGGAAAATTCAGGGCTATAACGTGTAGATGAAGCACTAACAGTAGGCTTTAACATTTTCATTCTAGTGTCTTTCGTTTGGGAGAAAAATGCAAAGGTACAATACAGCTTTTCCTTGCCGATATCTCTCTTTTGCAAAGAGATAGGCATTGGAAAATGCAGGGCTATAACGTGTAGATGAAGCACTAACAGGAGGCTTTACAATTTTCATTCTAGTGTCTTTCGTTTGGGAGAAAAATGCAAAAGTACAATGCAACTTTTCCTTGCCGATATCTCTCTTTTGCAAAGAGATAGGCATTGGAAAATGCAGGGCTATAACGTGTAGATGAAGCACTAACAGGAGGCTTTAACATTTTCATTCTAGTGTCTTTCGTTTGGGAGAAAAATGCAAAGGTACAATACAGCATTTCCTTGCCGATATCTCTCTTTTGCAAAGAGATAGGCATTGGAAAATTCAGGGCTATTACGTGTAGATGAAGCACTAACAGGAGGCTTTAAAATTTTCATTCTAGTGTCCTTCGTTTGGGAGAAAAATGCAAAGGTACAATACAGCTTTTCCTTGCCGATATCTCTCTTTTGCAAAGAGATAGGCATTGGAAAATTCAGGGCTATAACGTGTAGATGAAGCACTAACAGGAGGCTTTAAAATTTTCATTCTAGTGTCTTTCGTTTGGGAGAAAAATGCAAAGGTACAATACAGCTTTTCCTTGTCGATATCTCTCTTTTGCAAAGAGCTAGGCATTGGAAAATTCAGGGCTATAACGTGTAGATGAAGCACTAACAGTAGGATTTAAAATTTTCATTCTAGTGTCTTTCGTTTGGGAGAAAAATGCAAAGGTACAATACAGCTTTTCCTTGCCGATATCTCTCTTTTGCAAAGAGATAGGCATTGGAAAATTCAGGGCTATAACGTGTAGATGAAGCACTAACAGGAGGCTTTAAAATTTTCATTCTAGTGTCTTTCGTTTGGGAGAAAAATGCAAAGGTACAATACAGTTTTTCCTTGCCGATATCTCTCTTTTGCAAAGAGATAGGCATTGGAAAATTCAGGGCTATAACGTGTAGATGAAGCACTAATAGGAGGCTTTAAAATTTTCATTCTAGTGTCCTTCGTTTGGGAGAAAAATGCAAAGGTACAATACAGCTTTTCCTTGCCGATATCTCTCTTTTGCAAAGAGATAGGCATTGGAAAATTCAGGGCTATAACGTGTAGATGAAGCACTAACAGGAGGCTTTAAAATTTTCATTCTAGTGTCTTTCGTTTGGGAGAAAAATGCAAAGGTACAATACAGCTTTTCCTTGCCGATATCTCTCTTTTGCAAAGAGCTAGGCATTGGAAAATTCAGGGCTATAACGTGTAGATGAAGCACTAACAGTAGGCTTTAACATTTTCATTCTAGTGTCTTTCGTTTGGGAGAAAAATGCAAAGGCACAATACAGCTTTTCCTTGCCGATATCTCTCTTTTGCAAAGAGATAGGCATTGGAAAATTCAGGGCTATAACGTGTAGATGAAGCACTAACAGGAGGCTTTAAAATTTTCATTCTAGTGTCTTTCGTTTGGGAGAAAAATGCAAAAGTACAATGCAGCTTTTCCTTGCCGATATCTCTCTTTTGCAAAGAGATAGGCATTGGAAAATTCAGGGCTATAACCTGTAGATGAAGCACTAACAGGAGGCTTTAAAATTTTCATTCTAGTGTCTTTCGTTTGGGAGAAAAATGCAAAGGTACAATACAGCTTTTCCTTGCCGATATCTCTCTTTTGCAAAGAGCTAGGCATTGGAAAATTCAGGGCTATAACGTGTAGATGAAGCACTAACAGTAGGCTTTAAAATTTTCATTCTAGTGTCTTTCGTTTGGGAGAAAAATGCAAAGGTACAATACAGCTTTTCCTTGCCGATATCTCTCTTTTGCAAAGAGCTAGGCATTGAAAATTCAGGGCTATAACGTGCAGATGAAGCACTAACAGTAGGATTTAAAATTTCATTCTAGTATCTTTCGTTTGGGAGAAAAATGCAAAGGTACAATACAGCTTTTCCTTGCCGATATCTCTCTTTTGCAAAGAGATAGGCATTGGAAAATTCAGGGCTATAACGTGTAGATGAAGCACTAACAGGAGGCTTTAAAATTTTCATTTTAGTGTCTTTCGTTTGGGAGAAAAATGCAAAGTTACAATACAGTTTTTCCTTGCCGATATCTCTCTTTTGCAAAGAGATAGGCATTGGAAAATTCAGGGCTATAACGTGTAGATGAAGCACTAATAGGAGGCTTTAAAATTTTCATTCTAGTGTCCTTCGTTTGGGAGAAAAATGCAAAGGTACAATACAGCTTTTCCTTGCTGATATCTCTCTTTTGCAAAGAGATAGGCATTGGAAAATTCAGGGCTATAACGTGTAGATGAAGCACTAACAGGAGGCTTTAAAATTTTCATTCTAGTGTCTTTCGTTTGGGAGAAAAATGCAAAGGTACAATGCAGCTTTTCCTTGCCGATATCTCTCTTTTGCAAAGAGCTAGGCATTGGAAAATTCAGGGCTATAACGTGTAGATGAAGCACTAACAGTAGGCTTTAACATTTTCATTCTAGTGTCTTTCGTTTGGGAGAAAAATGCAAAGGTACAATACAGCATTTCCTTGCCGATATCTCTCTTTTGCAAAGAGCTAGGCATTGGAAAATTCAGGGCTATAACGTGTAGATGAAGCACTAACAGTAGGCTTTAAAATTTTCATTCTAGTGTCTTTCGTTTGGGAGAAAAATGCAAAGGTACAATACAGCTTTTCCTTGCCGATATCTCTCTTTTGCAAAGAGCTAGGCATTGGAAAATTCAGGGCTATAACGTGCAGATGAAGCACTAACAGTAGGATTTAAAATTTTCATTCTAGTATCTTTCGTTTGGGAGAAAAATGCAAAGGTACAATACAGCTTTTCCTTGCCGATATCTCTCTTTTGCAAAGAGATAGGCATTGGAAAATTCAGGGCTATAACGTGTAGATGAAGCACTAACAGGAGGCTTTAAAATTTTCATTTTAGTGTCTTTCGTTTGGGAGAAAAATGCAAAGTTACAATACAGTTTTTCCTTGCCGATATCTCTCTTTTGCAAAGAGATAGGCATTGGAAAATTCAGGGCTATAACGTGTAGATGAAGCACTAATAGGAGGCTTTAAAATTTTCATTCTAGTGTCCTTCGTTTGGGAGAAAAATGCAAAGGTACAATACAGCTTTTCCTTGCTGATATCTCTCTTTTGCAAAGAGATAGGCATTGGAAAATTCAGGGCTATAACGTGTAGATGAAGCACTAACAGGAGGCTTTAAAATTTTCATTCTAGTGTCTTTCGTTTGGGAGAAAAATGCAAAGGTACAATGCAGCTTTTCCTTGCCGATATCTCTCTTTTGCAAAGAGCTAGGCATTGGAAAATTCAGGGCTATAACGTGTAGATGAAGCACTAACAGTAGGCTTTAACATTTTCATTCTAGTGTCTTTCGTTTGGGAGAAAAATGCAAAGGTACAATACAGCATTTCCTTGCCGATATCTCTCTTTTGCAAAGAGCTAGGCATTGGAAAATTCAGGGCTATAACGTGTAGATGAAGCACTAACAGTAGGCTTTAAAATTTTCATTCTAGTGTCTTTCGTTTGGGAGAAAAATGCAAAGGTACAATACAGCTTTTCCTTGCCGATATCTCTCTTTTGCAAAGAGATAGGCATTGGAAAATTCAGGGCTATAACGTGTAGATGAAGCACTAACAGGAGGCTTTAAATTTTTCATTCTAGTGTCCTTCGTTTGGGAGAAAAATGCAAAGGTACAATACAGCTTTTCCTTGCCGATATCTCTCTTTTGCAAAGAGATAGGCATTGGAAAATTCAGGGCTATAACGTGTAGATGAAGCACTAACAGGAGGCTTTAAAATTTTCATTCTAGTGTCTTTCGTTTGGGAGAAAAATGCAAAGGTACAATACAGCTTTTCCTTGCCGATATCTCTCTTTTGCAAAGAGCTAGGCATTGGAAAATTCAGGGCTATAACGTGTAGATGAAGCACTAACAGGAGGCTTTAAAATTTTCATTCTAGTGTCTTTCGTTTGGGAGAAAAATGCAAAAGTGCAATGCAGCTTTTCCTTGCCGATATCTCTCTTTTGCAAAGAGATAGGCATTGGAAAATGCAGGGCTATAACGTGTAGATGAAGCACTAACAGGAGGCTTTAACATTTTCATTCTAGTGTACTTCGTTTGGGAGAAAAATGCAAAGGTACAATACAGCTTTTCCTTGCCGATATCTCTCTTTTGCAAAGAGATAGGCATTGGAAAATTCATGGCTATAACGTGTAGATGAAGCACTAATAGGAGGTTATAAAATTTTCATTCTAGTGTCCTTCGTTTGGGAGAAAAATGCAAAGGTACAATACAGCTTTTCCTTGCCGATATCTCTCTTTTGCAAAGAGATAGGCATTGGAAAATTCAGGGCTATAACGTGTAGATGAAGCACTAACAGGAGGCTTTAAAATTTTCATTCTAGTGTCTTTCGTTTGGGAGAAAAATGCAAAGGTACAATACAGCTTTTCCTTGCCGATATCTCTCTTTTGCAAAGAGCTAGGCATTGGAAAATTCAGGGCTATAACGTGTAGATGAAGCACTAACAGGAGGCTTTAAAATTTTCATTCTAGTGTCTTTCGTTTGGGAGAAAAATGCAAAGGTACAATACAGCTTTTCCTTGCCGATATCTCTCTTTTGCAAAGAGATAGGCATTGGAAAATTCAGGGCTATAACGTGTATATGAAGCACTAACAGGAGGCTTTAAAATTTTCATTCTAGTGTCTTTCGTTTGGGAGAAAAATGCAAAGGTACAATACAGCTTTTCCTTGCCGATATCTCTCTTTTGCAAAGAGATAGGCATTGGAAAATTCAGGGCTATAACGTGTAGATGAAGCACTAACAGTAGACTTTAAAATTTTCATTCTAGTGTCTTTCGTTTGGGAGAAAAATGCAAAGGTACAATACAGCTTTTCCTTGCCAATATCTCTCTTTTGCAAAGAGCTAGGCATTGGAAAATTCAGGGCTATAACGTGTAGATGAAGCACTAACAGGAGGCTTTAAAATTTTCATTCTAGTGTCTTTCGTTCGGGAGAAAAATGCAAAGGTACAATACAGTTTTTCCTTGCCGATATCTCTCTTTTGCAAAGAGATAGGCATTGGAAAATTCAGGGCTATAACGTGTAGATGAAGCACTAACAGGAGGCTTTAAAATTTTCATTCTAGTGTCCTTCGTTTGGGAGAAAAATGCAAAGGTACAATACAGCTTTTCCTTGCCAATATCTCTCTTTTGCAAAGAGCTAGGCATTGGAAAATTCAGGGCTATAACGTGTAGATGAAGCACTAACAGGAGGCTTTAAAATTTTCATTCTAGTGTCTTTCGTTTGGGAGAAAAATGCAAAGGTACAATACAGCATTTCCTTGCCGATATCTCTCTTTTGCAAAGAGATAGGCATTGGAAAATTCAGGGCTATTACGTGTAGATGAAGCACTAAAAGGAGGATTTAAAATTTTCATTCTAGTGTCTTTCGTTTGGGAGAAAAATGTAAAAGTACAATGCAGCTTTTCCTTGCCGATATCTCTCTTTTGCAAAGAGATAGGCATTGGAAAATTCAGGGCTATAACGTGTAGATGAAGCACTAACAGGAGGCTTTAAAATTTTCATTCTAGTGTCTTTCGTTTGGGAGAAAAATGTAAAAGTACAATGCAGCTTTTCCTTGCCGATATCTCTCTTTTGCAAAGAGATAGGCATTGGAAAATTCAGGGCTATAACGTGTATATGAAGCACTAACAGGAGGCTTTAAAATTTTCATTCTAGTGTCTTTCGTTTGGGAGAAAAATGCAAAGGTACAATACAGCTTTTCTTTGCCGATATCTCTCTTTTGCTAAGAGATAGGCATTGGAAAATTCAGGGCTATAACGTGTAGATGAAGCACTAAAAGGAGGCTTTAAAATTTTCATTCTAGTGTCCTTCGTTTGGGAGAAAAATGCAAAGGTACAATACAGCTTTTCCTTGCCGATATCTCTCTTTTGCAAAGAGATAGGCATTGGAAAATTCAGGGCTATAACGTGTAGATGAAGCACTAATAGGAGGCTTTAAAATTTTCATTCTAGTGTCCTTCGTTTGGGAGAAAAATGCAAAGGTACAATACAGCTTTTCCTTGCCGATATCTCTCTTTTGCAAAGAGATAGGCATTGGAAAATTCAGGGCTATAATGTGTAGATGAAGCACTAACAGGAGGCTTTAAAATTTTCATTCTAGTGTCTTTCGTTTGGGAGAAAAATGCAAAGGTACAATACAGCTTTTCCTTGCCGATATCTCTCTTTTGCAAAGAGATAGGCATTTGAAAATTCAGGGCTATAACGTGTAGATGAAGCACTAACAGGAGGCTTTAAAATTTTCATTCTAGTGTCCTTCGTTTGGGAGAAAAATGCAAAGGTACAATACAGCTTTTCCTTGCCGATATCTCTCTTTTGCAAAGAGATAGGCATTGGAAAATTCAGGGCTATAACGTGTAGATGAAGCACTAATAGGAGGCTTTAAAATTTTCATTCTAGTGTCCTTCGTTTGGGAGAAACATGCAAAGGTACAATACAGCTTTTCCTTGCCGATATCTCTCTTTTGCAAAGAGATAGGCATTGGAAAATTCAGGGCTATAACGTGTAGATGAAGCACTAACAGGAGGCTTTAAAATTTTCATTCTAGTGTCTTTCGTTTGGGAGAAAAATGCAAAGGTACAATACAGCTTTTCCTTGCCGATATCTCTCTTTTGCAAAGAGCTAGGCATTGGAAAATTCAGGGCTATAACGTGTAGATGAAGCACTAATTGGAGGCTTTAAAATTTTCATTCTAGTGTCTTTCGTTTGGGAGAAAAATGCAAAAGTACAATGCTGCTTTTCCTTGCCGATATCTCTCTTTTGCAAAGAGATAGGCATTGGCAAATTCAGGGCTATAACGTGTAGATGAAGCACTAACAGGAGGCTTTAAAATTTTCATTCTAGTGTCCTTCGTTTGGGAGAAAAATGCAAAGGTACATTACAGCTTTTCCTTGCCAATATCTCTCTTTTGCAAAGAGCTAGGCATTGGAAAATTCAGGGCTATAACGTGTAGATGAAGCACTAACAGGAGGCTTTAAAATTTTCATTCTAGTGTCTTTCGTTTGGGAGAAAAATGCAAAGGTACAATACAGCTTTTCCTTGCCGATATCTCTCTTTTGCAAAGAGATAGGCATTGGAAAATTCAGGGCTATAACGTGTAGATGAAGCACTAACAGGAGGCTTTAAAATTTTCATTCTAGTGTCCTTCGTTTGGGAGAAAAATGCAAAGGTACAATACAGCTTTTCCTTGCCGATATCTCTCTTTTGCAAAGAGATAGGCATTGGACAATTCAGGGCTATAACGTGTAGATGAAGCACTAACAGGAGGCTTTAAAATTTTCATTCTAGTGTCTTTCGTTTGGGAGAAAAATGCAAAGGTACAATACAGCTTTTCCTTGCCGATATCTCTCTTTTGCAAAGAGCTAGGCATTGGAAAATTCAGGGCTATAACGTGTAGATGAAGCACTAACAGGAGGCTTTAAAATTTTCATTCTAGTGTCTTTCGTTTGGGAGAAAAATGCAAAGGTACAATACAGCTTTTCCTTGCCAATATCTCTCTTTTGCAAAGAGCTAGGCATTGGAAAATTCAGGGCTATAACGTGTAGATGAAGCACTAACAGGAGGCTTTAAAATTTTCATTCTAGTGTCTTTCGTTTGGGAGAAAAATGCAAAGGTACAATACAGCTTTTCCTTGCCAATATCTCTCTTTTGCAAAGAGCTAGGCATTGGAAAATTCAGGGCTATAACGTGTAGATGAAGCACTAACAGGAGGCTTTAAAATTTTCATTCTAGTGTCTTTCGTTTGGGAGAAAAATGCAAAGGTACAATACAGTTTTTCCTTGCGGATATCTCTCTTTTGCAAAGAGCTAGGCATTGGAAAATTCAGGGCTATAACGTGTAGATGAAGCACTAACAGGAGGCTTTAAAATTTTCATTCTAGTGTCTTTCGTTTGGGAGAAAAATGCAAAGGTACAATACAGTTTTTCCTTGCCGATATCTCTCTTTTGCAAAGAGATAGGCATTGGAAAATTCAGGGCTATAACGTGTAGATGAAGCACTAACAGGAGGCTTTAAAATTTTCATTCTAGTGTCCTTCGTTTGGGAGAAAAATGCAAAGGTACAATACAGCTTTTCCTTGCCAATATCTCTCTTTTGCAAAGAGCTAGGCATTGGACAATTCAGGGCTATAACGTGTAGATGAAGCACTAACAGGAGGCTTTAAAATTTTCATTCTAGTGTCTTTCGTTTGGGAGAAAAATGCAAAGGTACAATACAGCTTTTCCTTGCCGATATCTCTCTTTTGCAAAGAGCTAGGCATTGGAAAATTCAGGGCTATAACGTGTAGATGAAGCACTAACAGGAGGCTTTAAAATTTTCATTCTAGTGTCTTTCGTTTGGGAGAAAAATGCAAAGGTACAATACAGCTTTTCCTTGCCAATATCTCTCTTTTGCAAAGAGCTAGGCATTGGAAAATTCAGGGCTATAACGTGTAGATGAAGCACTAACAGGAGGCTTTAAAATTTTCATTCTAGTGTCTTTCGTTTGGGAGAAAAATGCAAAGGTACAATACAGCTTTTCCTTGCCAATATCTCTCTTTTGCAAAGAGCTAGGCATTGGAAAATTCAGGGCTATAACGTGTAGATGAAGCACTAACAGGAGGCTTTAAAATTTTCATTCTAGTGTCTTTCGTTTGGGAGAAAAATGCAAAGGTACAATACAGTTTTTCCTTGCCGATATCTCTCTTTTGCAAAGAGATAGGCATTGGAAAATTCAGGGCTATAACGTGTAGATGAAGCACTAATAGGAGGCTTTAAAATTTTCATTCTAGTGTCCTTCGTTTGGGAGAAAAATGCAAAGGTACAATACAGCTTTTCCTTGCCGATATCTCTCTTTTGCAAAGAGATAGGCATTGGAAAATTCAGGGCTATAACGTGTAGATGAAGCACTAACAGGAGGCTTTAAAATTTTCATTCTAGTGTCCTTCGTTTGGGAGAAAAATGCAAAGGTACAATACAGCTTTTCCTTGCCAATATCTCTCTTTTGCAAAGAGCTAGGCATTGGACAATTCAGGGCTATAACGTGTAGATGAAGCACTAACAGGAGGCTTTAAAATTTTCATTCTAGTGTCTTTCGTTTGGGAGAAAAATGCAAAGGTACAATACAGCTTTTCCTTGCCGATATCTCTCTTTTGCAAAGAGCTAGGCATTGGAAAATTCAGGGCTATAACGTGTAGATGAAGCACTAACAGGAGGCTTTAAAATTTTCATTCTAGTGTCTTTCGTTTGGGAGAAAAATGCAAAGGTACAATACAGCTTTTCCTTGCCAATATCTCTCTTTTGCAAAGAGCTAGGCATTGGAAAATTCAGGGCTATAACGTGTAGATGAAGCACTAACAGGAGGCTTTAAAATTTTCATTCTAGTGTCTTTCGTTTGGGAGAAAAATGCAAAGGTACAATACAGCTTTTCCTTGCCAATATCTCTCTTTTGCAAAGAGCTAGGCATTGGAAAATTCAGGGCTATAACGTGTAGATGAAGCACTAACAGGAGGCTTTAAAATTTTCATTCTAGTGTCTTTCGTTTGGGAGAAAAATGCAAAGGTACAATACAGTTTTTCCTTGCCGATATCTCTCTTTTGCAAAGAGATAGGCATTGGAAAATTCAGGGCTATAACGTGTAGATGAAGCACTAATAGGAGGCTTTAAAATTTTCATTCTAGTGTCCTTCGTTTGGGAGAAAAATGCAAAGGTACAATACAGCTTTTCCTTGCCGATATCTCTCTTTTGCAAAGAGATAGGCATTGGAAAATTCAGGGCTATAACGTGTAGATGAAGCACTAACAGGAGGCTTTAACATTTTCATTCTAGTGTCTTTCGTTTGGGAGAAAAATGCAAAGGTACAATACAGCTTTTCCTTGCCGATATCTCTCTTTTGCAAAGAGCTAGGCATTGGAAAATTCAGGGCTATAACGTGTAGATGAAGCACTAACAGGAGGCTTTAAATTTTTCATTCTAGTGTCCTTCGTTTGGGAGAAAAATGCAAAGGTACAATACAGCTTTTCCTTGCCGATATCTCTCTTTTGCAAAGAGATAGGCATTGGAAAATTCAGGGCTATAACGTGTAGATGAAGCACTAACAGGAGGCTTTAAAATTTTCATTCTAGTGTCTTTCGTTTGGGAGAAAAATGCAAAGGTACAATACAGCTTTTCCTTGCCGATATCTCTCTTTTGCAAAGAGATAGGCATTGGAAAATTCAGGGCTATAACGTGTAGATGAAGCACTAACAGGAGGCTTTAAATTTTTCATTCTAGTGTCCTTCGTTTGGGAGAAAAATGCAAAGGTACAATACAGCTTTTCCTTGCCGATATCTCTCTTTTGCAAAGAGATAGGCATTGGAAAATTCAGGGCTATAACGTGTAGATGAAGCACTAACAGGAGGCTTTAAAATTTTCATTCTAGTGTCTTTCGTTTGGGAGAAAAATGCAAAAGTACAATGCAGCTTTTCCTTGCCGATATCTCTCTTTTGCAAAGAGATAGGCATTGGAAAATGCAGGGCTATAACGTGTAGATGAAGCACTAACAGGAGGCTTTAACATTTTCATTCTAGTGTACTTCGTTTGGGAGAAAAATGCAAAGGTACAATACAGCTTTTCCTTGCCGATATCTCTCTTTTGCAAAGAGATAGGCATTGGAAAATTCAGGGCTATAACGTGTAGATGAAGCACTAATAGGAGGTTATAAAATTTTCATTCTAGTGTCCTTCGTTTGGGAGAAAAATGCAAAGGTACAATACAGCTTTTCCTTGCCGATATCTCTCTTTTGCAAAGAGATAGGCATTGGAAAATTCAGGGCTATAACGTGTAGATGAAGCACTAACAGGAGGCTTTAAAATTTTCATTCTAGTGTCTTTCGTTTGGGAGAAAAATGCAAAGGTACAATACAGCTTTTCCTTGCCGATATCTCTCTTTTGCAAAGAGCTAGGCATTGGAAAATTCAGGGCTATAACGTGTAGATGAAGCACTAACAGGAGGCTTTAAAATTTTCATTCTAGTGTCTTTCGTTTGGGAGAAAAATGCAAAGGTACAATACAGCTTTTCCTTGCCGATATCTCTCTTTTGCAAAGAGATAGGCATTGGAAAATTCAGGGCTATAACGTGTATATGAAGCACTAACAGGAGGCTTTAAAATTTTCATTCTAGTGTCTTTCGTTTGGGAGAAAAATGCAAAGGTACAATACAGCTTTTCCTTGCCGATATCTCTCTTTTGCAAAGAGATAGGCATTGGAAAATTCAGGGCTATAACGTGTAGATGAAGCACTAACAGTAGACTTTAAAATTTTCATTCTAGTGTCTTTCGTTTGGGAGAAAAATGCAAAGGTACAATACAGCTTTTCCTTGCCAATATCTCTCTTTTGCAAAGAGCTAGGCATTGGAAAATTCAGGGCTATAACGTGTAGATGAAGCACTAACAGGAGGCTTTAAAATTTTCATTCTAGTGTCTTTCGTTCGGGAGAAAAATGCAAAGGTACAATACAGTTTTTCCTTGCCGATATCTCTCTTTTGCAAAGAGATAGGCATTGGAAAATTCAGGGCTATAACGTGTAGATGAAGCACTAACAGGAGGCTTTAAAATTTTCATTCTAGTGTCCTTCGTTTGGGAGAAAAATGCAAAGGTACAATACAGCATTTCCTTGCCAATATCTCTCTTTTGCAAAGAGCTAGGCATTGGAAAATTCAGGGCTATAACGTGTAGATGAAGCACTAACAGGAGGCTTTAAAATTTTCATTCTAGTGTCTTTCGTTTGGGAGAAAAATGCAAAGGTACAATACAGCATTTCCTTGCCGATATCTCTCTTTTGCAAAGAGATAGGCATTGGAAAATTCAGGGCTATTACGTGTAGATGAAGCACTAAAAGGAGGCTTTAAAATTTTCATTCTAGTGTCTTTCGTTTGGGAGAAAAATGTAAAAGTACAATGCAGCTTTTCCTTGCCGATATCTCTCTTTTGCAAAGAGATAGGCATTGGAAAATTCAGGGCTATAACGTGTAGATGAAGCACTAACAGGAGGCTTTAAAATTTTTATTCTAGTGTCTTTCGTTTGGGAGAAAAATGTAAAAGTACAATGCAGCTTTTCCTTGCCGATATCTCTCTTTTGCAAAGAGATAGGCATTGGAAAATTCAGGGCTATAACGTGTATATGAAGCACTAACAGGAGGCTTTAAAATTTTCATTCTAGTGTCTTTCGTTTGGGAGAAAAATGCAAAGGTACAATACAGCTTTTCCTTGCCGATATCTCTCTTTTGCTAAGAGATAGGCATTGGAAAATTCAGGGCTATAACGTGTAGATGAAGCACTAAAAGGAGGCTTTAAAATTTTCATTCTAGTGTCCTTCGTTTGGGAGAAAAATGCAAAGGTACAATACAGCTTTTCCTTGCCGATATCTCTCTTTTGCAAAGAGATAGGCATTGGAAAATTCAGGGCTATAACGTGTAGATGAAGCACTAATAGGAGGCTTTAAAATTTTCATTCTAATGTCCTTCGTTTGGGAGAAAAATGCAAAGGTACAATACAGCTTTTCCTTGCCGATATCTCTCTTTTGCAAAGAGATAGGCATTGGAAAATTCAGGGCTATAACGTGTAGATGAAGCACTAACAGGAGGCTTTAAAATTTTCATTCTAGTGTCTTTCGTTTGGGAGAAAAATGCAAAGGTACAATACAGCTTTTCCTTGCCGATATCTCTCTTTTGCAAAGAGCTAGGCATTGGAAAATTCAGGGCTATAACGTGTAGATGAAGCACTAACAGGAGGCTTTAAAATTTTCATTCTAGTGTCTCTCGTTTGGGAGAAAAATGCAAAGGTACAATACAGCATTTCCTTGCCGATATCTCTCTTTTGCAAAGAGATAGGCATTGGAAAATTCAGGGCTATTACGTGTTAGATGAAGCACTAAAAGGAGGCTTTAAAATTTTCATTCTAGTGTCTTTCGTTTGGGAGAAAAATGTAAAAGTACAATGCAGCTTTTCCTTGCCGATATCTCTCTTTTGCAAAGAGATAGGCATTGGAAAATTCAGGGCTATAACGTGTAGATGAAGCACTAATAGGAGGCTTTAAAATTTTCATTCTAGTGTCCTTCGTTTGGGAGAAAAATGCAAAGGTACAATACAGTTTTTCCTTGCCGATATCTCTCTTTTGCAAAGAGATAGGCATTGGAAAATTCAGGGCTATAACGTGTAGATGAAGCACTAACAGGAGGCTTTAAAATTTTCATTCTAGTGTCTTTCGTTTGGGAGAAAAATGCAAAGGTACAATACAGCTTTTCCTTGCCGATATCTCTCTTTTGCAAAGAGATAGGCATTTGAAAATTCAGGGCTATAACGTGTAGATGAAGCACTAACAGGAGGCTTTAAAATTTTCATTCTAGTGTCCTTCGTTTGGGAGAAAAATGCAAAGGTACAATACAGCTTTTCCTTGCCGATATCTCTCTTTTGCAAAGAGATAGGCATTGGAAAATTCAGGGCTATAACGTGTAGATGAAGCACTAACAGGAGGCTTTAAAATTTTCATTCTAGTGTCTTTCGTTTGGGAGAAAAATGCAAAGGTACAATACAGCTTTTCCTTGCCGATATCTCTCTTTTGCAAAGAGATAGGCATTGGAAAATTCAGGGCTATAACGTGTAGATGAAGCACTAACAGGAGGCTTTAAATTTTTCATTCTAGTGTCCTTCGTTTGGGAGAAAAATGCAAAGGTACAATACAGCTTTTCCTTGCCGATATCTCTCTTTTGCAAAGAGATAGGCATTGGAAAATTCAGGGCTATAACGTGTAGATGAAGCACTAACAGGAGGCTTTAAAATTTTCATTCTAGTGTCTTTCGTTTGGGAGAAAAATGCAAAGGTACAATACAGCTTTTCCTTGCCGATATCTCTCTTTTGCAAAGAGATAGGCATTGGAAAATTCAGGGCTATAACGTGTAGATGAAGCACTAACAGGAGGCTTTAAATTTTTCATTCTAGTGTCCTTCGTTTGGGAGAAAAATGCAAAGGTACAATACAGCTTTTCCTTGCCGATATCTCTCTTTTGCAAAGAGATAGGCATTGGAAAATTCAGGGCTATAACGTGTAGATGAAGCACTAACAGGAGGCTTTAAAATTTTCATTCTAGTGTCTTTCGTTTGGGAGAAAAATGCAAAAGTACAATGCAGCTTTTCCTTGCCGATATCTCTCTTTTGCAAAGAGATAGGCATTGGAAAATGCAGGGCTATAACGTGTAGATGAAGCACTAACAGGAGGCTTTAAAATTTTCATTCTAGTGTCTTTCGTTTGGGAGAAAAATGCAAAGGTACAATACAGCTTTTCCTTGCCGATATCTCTCTTTTGCAAAGAGATAGGCATTTGAAAATTCAGGGCTATAACGTGTAGATGAAGCACTAACAGGAGGCTTTAAAATTTTCATTCTAGTGTCCTTCGTTTGGGAGAAAAATGCAAAGGTACAATACAGCTTTTCCTTGCCGATATCTCTCTTTTGCAAAGAGATAGGCATTGGAAAATTCAGGGCTATAACGTGTAGATGAAGCACTAATAGGAGGCTTTAAAATTTTCATTCTAGTGTCCTTCGTTTGGGAGAAACATGCAAAGGTACAATACAGCTTTTCCTTGCCGATATCTCTCTTTTGCAAAGAGATGGGCATTGGAAAATTCAGGGCTATAACGTGTAGATGAAGCACTAACAGGAGGCTTTAAAATTTTCATTCTAGTGTCTTTCGTTTGGGAGAAAAATGCAAAGGTACAATACAGCTTTTCCTTGCCGATATCTCTCTTTTGCAAAGAGCTAGGCATTGGAAAATTCAGGGCTATAACGTGTAGATGAAGCACTAATAGGAGGCTTTAAAATTTTCATTCTAGTGTCCTTCGTTTGGGAGAAAAATGCAAAGGTACAATACAGCTTTTCCTTGCCGATATCTCTCTTTTGCAAAGAGATAGGCATTGGAAAATTCAGGGCTATAACGTGTAGATGAAGCACTAACAGGAGGCTTTAAAATTTTCATTCTAGTGTCTTTCGTTTGGGAGAAAAATGCAAAGGTACAATACAGCTTTTCCTTGCCGATATCTCTCTTTTGCAAAGAGCTAGGCATTGGAAAATTCAGGGCTATAACGTGTAGATGAAGCACTAACAGGAGGCTTTAAATTTTTCATTCTAGTGTCCTTCGTTTGGGAGAAAAATGCAAAGGTACAATACAGCTTTTCCTTGCCGATATCTCTCTTTTGCAAAGAGATAGGCATTGGAAAATTCAGGGCTATAACGTGTAGATGAAGCACTAACAGGAGGCTTTAAAATTTTCATTCTAGTGTCTTTCGTTTGGGAGAAAAATGCAAAGGTACAATACAGCTTTTCCTTGCCGATATCTCTCTTTTGCAAAGAGATAGGCATTGGAAAATTCAGGGCTATAACGTGTAGATGAAGCACTAACAGGAGGCTTTAAATTTTTCATTCTAGTGTCCTTCGTTTGGGAGAAAAATGCAAAGGTACAATACAGCTTTTCCTTGCCGATATCTCTCTTTTGCAAAGAGATAGGCATTGGAAAATTCAGGGCTATAACGTGTAGATGAAGCACTAACAGGAGGCTTTAAAATTTTCATTCTAGTGTCTTTCGTTTGGGAGAAAAATGCAAAAGTACAATGCAGCTTTTCCTTGCCGATATCTCTCTTTTGCAAAGAGATAGGCATTGGAAAATGCAGGGCTATAACGTGTAGATGAAGCACTAACAGGAGGCTTTAACATTTTCATTCTAGTGTACTTCGTTTGGGAGAAAAATGCAAAGGTACAATACAGCTTTTCCTTGCCGATATCTCTCTTTTGCAAAGAGATAGGCATTGGAAAATTCAGGGCTATTACGTGTAGATGAAGCACTAACAGGAGGCTTTAAAATTTTCATTCTAGTGTCTTTCGTTTGGGAGAAAAATGCAAAGGTACAATACAGCTTTTCCTTGCCGATATCTCTCTTTTGCAAAGAGCTAGGCATTGGAAAATTCAGGGCTATAACGTGTAGATGAAGCACTAACAGGAGGCTTTAAAATTTTCATTCTAGTGTCTTTCGTTTGGGAGAAAAATGCAAAGGTACAATACAGCTTTTCCTTGCCGATATCTCTCTTTTGCAAAGAGATAGGCATTGGAAAATTCAGGGCTATAACGTGTAGATGAAGCACTAATAGGAGGCTTTAAAATTTTCATTCTAATGTCCTTCGTTTGGGAGAAAAATGCAAAGGTACAATACAGCTTTTCCTTGCCGATATCTCTCTTTTGCAAAGAGATAGGCATTGGAAAATTCAGGGCTATAACGTGTAGATGAAGCACTAACAGGAGGCTTTAAAATTTTCATTCTAGTGTCTTTCGTTTGGGAGAAAAATGCAAAGGTACAATACAGCTTTTCCTTGCCGATATCTCTCTTTTGCAAAGAGCTAGGCATTGGAAAATTCAGGGCTATAACGTGTAGATGAAGCACTAACAGGAGGCTTTAAAATTTTCATTCTAGTGTCTCTCGTTTGGGAGAAAAATGCAAAGGTACAATACAGCATTTCCTTGCCGATATCTCTCTTTTGCAAAGAGATAGGCATTGGAAAATTCAGGGCTATTACGTGTTAGATGAAGCACTAAAAGGAGGCTTTAAAATTTTCATTCTAGTGTCTTTCGTTTGGGAGAAAAATGTAAAAGTACAATGCAGCTTTTCCTTGCCGATATCTCTCTTTTGCAAAGAGATAGGCATTGGAAAATTCAGGGCTATAACGTGTAGATGAAGCACTAATAGGAGGCTTTAAAATTTTCATTCTAGTGTCCTTCGTTTGGGAGAAAAATGCAAAGGTACAATACAGTTTTTCCTTGCCGATATCTCTCTTTTGCAAAGAGATAGGCATTGGAAAATTCAGGGCTATAACGTGTAGATGAAGCACTAACAGGAGGCTTTAAAATTTTCATTCTAGTGTCTTTCGTTTGGGAGAAAAATGCAAAGGTACAATACAGCTTTTCCTTGCCGATATCTCTCTTTTGCAAAGAGATAGGCATTTGAAAATTCAGGGCTATAACGTGTAGATGAAGCACTAACAGGAGGCTTTAAAATTTTCATTCTAGTGTCCTTCGTTTGGGAGAAAAATGCAAAGGTACAATACAGCTTTTCCTTGCCGATATCTCTCTTTTGCAAAGAGATAGGCATTGGAAAATTCAGGGCTATAACGTGTAGATGAAGCACTAATAGGAGGCTTTAAAATTTTCATTCTAGTGTCCTTCGTTTGGGAGAAACATGCAAAGGTACAATACAGCTTTTCCTTGCCGATATCTCTCTTTTGCAAAGAGATGGGCATTGGAAAATTCAGGGCTATAACGTGTAGATGAAGCACTAACAGGAGGCTTTAAAATTTTCATTCTAGTGTCTTTCGTTTGGGAGAAAAATGCAAAGGTACAATACAGCTTTTCCTTGCCGATATCTCTCTTTTGCAAAGAGCTAGGCATTGGAAAATTCAGGGCTATAACGTGTAGATGAAGCACTAATAGGAGGCTTTAAAATTTTCATTCTAGTGTCCTTCGTTTGGGAGAAAAATGCAAAGGTACAATACAGCTTTTCCTTGCCGATATCTCTCTTTTGCAAAGAGATAGGCATTGGAAAATTCAGGGCTATAACGTGTAGATGAAGCACTAACAGGAGGCTTTAAAATTTTCATTCTAGTGTCTTTCGTTTGGGAGAAAAATGCAAAGGTACAATACAGCTTTTCCTTGCCGATATCTCTCTTTTGCAAAGAGCTAGGCATTGGAAAATTCAGGGCTATAACGTGTAGATGAAGCACTAACAGGAGGCTTTAAATTTTTCATTCTAGTGTCCTTCGTTTGGGAGAAAAATGCAAAGGTACAATACAGCTTTTCCTTGCCGATATCTCTCTTTTGCAAAGAGATAGGCATTGGAAAATTCAGGGCTATAACGTGTAGATGAAGCACTAACAGGAGGCTTTAAAATTTTCATTCTAGTGTCTTTCGTTTGGGAGAAAAATGCAAAGGTACAATACAGCTTTTCCTTGCCGATATCTCTCTTTTGCAAAGAGATAGGCATTGGAAAATTCAGGGCTATAACGTGTAGATGAAGCACTAACAGGAGGCTTTAAATTTTTCATTCTAGTGTCCTTCGTTTGGGAGAAAAATGCAAAGGTACAATACAGCTTTTCCTTGCCGATATCTCTCTTTTGCAAAGAGATAGGCATTGGAAAATTCAGGGCTATAACGTGTAGATGAAGCACTAACAGGAGGCTTTAAAATTTTCATTCTAGTGTCTTTCGTTTGGGAGAAAAATGCAAAAGTACAATGCAGCTTTTCCTTGCCGATATCTCTCTTTTGCAAAGAGATAGGCATTGGAAAATGCAGGGCTATAACGTGTAGATGAAGCACTAACAGGAGGCTTTAACATTTTCATTCTAGTGTACTTCGTTTGGGAGAAAAATGCAAAGGTACAATACAGCTTTTCCTTGCCGATATCTCTCTTTTGCAAAGAGATAGGCATTGGAAAATTCAGGGCTATTACGTGTAGATGAAGCACTAACAGGAGGCTTTAAAATTTTCATTCTAGTGTCTTTCGTTTGGGAGAAAAATGCAAAGGTACAATACAGCTTTTCCTTGCCGATATCTCTCTTTTGCAAAGAGCTAGGCATTGGAAAATTCAGGGCTATAACGTGTAGATGAAGCACTAACAGGAGGCTTTAAAATTTTCATTCTAGTGTCTTTCGTTTGGGAGAAAAATGCAAAGGTACAATACAGCTTTTCCTTGCCGATATCTCTCTTTTGCAAAGAGATAGGCATTGGAAAATTCAGGGCTATAACGTGTATATGAAGCACTAACAGGAGGCTTTAAAATTTTCATTCTAGTGTCTTTCGTTTGGGAGAAAAATGCAAAGGTACAATACAGCTTTTCCTTGCCGATATCTCTCTTTTGCAAAGAGATAGGCATTGGAAAATTCAGGGCTATAACGTGTAGATGAAGCACTAACAGTAGACTTTAAAATTTTCATTCTAGTGTCTTTCGTTTGGGAGAAAAATGCAAAGGTACAATACAGCTTTTCCTTGCCAATATCTCTCTTTTGCAAAGAGCTAGGCATTGGAAAATTCAGGGCTATAACGTGTAGATGAAGCACTAACAGGAGGCTTTAAAATTTTCATTCTAGTGTCTTTCGTTCGGGAGAAAAATGCAAAGGTACAATACAGTTTTTCCTTGCCGATATCTCTCTTTTGCAAAGAGATAGGCATTGGAAAATTCAGGGCTATAACGTGTAGATGAAGCACTAACAGGAGGCTTTAAAATTTTCATTCTAGTGTCCTTCGTTTGGGAGAAAAATGCAAAGGTACAATACAGCTTTTCCTTGCCAATATCTCTCTTTTGCAAAGAGCTAGGCATTGGAAAATTCAGGGCTATAACGTGTAGATGAAGCACTAACAGGAGGCTTTAAAATTTTCATTCTAGTGTCTTTCGTTTGGGAGAAAAATGCAAAGGTACAATACAGCATTTCCTTGCCGATATCTCTCTTTTGCAAAGAGATAGGCATTGGAAAATTCAGGGCTATTACGTGTAGATGAAGCACTAAAAGGAGGCTTTAAAATTTTCATTCTAGTGTCTTTCGTTTGGGAGAAAAATGTAAAAGTACAATGCAGCTTTTCCTTGCCGATATCTCTCTTTTGCAAAGAGATAGGCATTGGAAAATTCAGGGCTATAACGTGTAGATGAAGCACTAACAGGAGGCTTTAAAATTTTCATTCTAGTGTCTTTCGTTTGGGAGAAAAATGTAAAAGTACAATGCAGCTTTTCCTTGCCGATATCTCTCTTTTGCAAAGAGATAGGCATTGGAAAATTCAGGGCTATAACGTGTATATGAAGCACTAACAGGAGGCTTTAAAATTTTCATTCTAGTGTCTTTCGTTTGGGAGAAAAATGCAAAGGTACAATACAGCTTTTCCTTGCCGATATCTCTCTTTTGCTAAGAGATAGGCATTGGAAAATTCAGGGCTATAACGTGTAGATGAAGCACTAAAAGGAGGCTTTAAAATTTTCATTCTAGTGTCCTTCGTTTGGGAGAAAAATGCAAAGGTACAATACAGCTTTTCCTTGCCGATATCTCTCTTTTGCAAAGAGATAGGCATTGGAAAATTCAGGGCTATAACGTGTAGATGAAGCACTAATAGGAGGCTTTAAAATTTTCATTCTAGTGTCCTTCGTTTGGGAGAAAAATGCAAAGGTACAATACAGCTTTTCCTTGCCGATATCTCTCTTTTGCAAAGAGATAGGCATTGGAAAATTCAGGGCTATAACGTGTAGATGAAGCACTAACAGGAGGCTTTAAAATTTTCATTCTAGTGTCTTTCGTTTGGGAGAAAAAATGCAAAGGTACAATACAGCTTTTCCTTGCCGATATCTCTCTTTTGCAAAGAGATAGGCATTGGAAAATTCAGGGCTATAACGTGTAGATGAAGCACTAACAGGAGGCTTTAAATTTTTCATTCTAGTGTCCTTCGTTTGGGAGAAAAATGCAAAGGTACAATACAGCTTTTCCTTGCCGATATCTCTCTTTTGCAAAGAGATAGGCATTGGAAAATTCAGGGCTATAACGTGTAGATGAAGCACTAACAGGAGGCTTTAAAATTTTCATTCTAGTGTCTTTCGTTTGGGAGAAAAATGCAAAAGTACAATGCAGCTTTTCCTTGCCGATATCTCTCTTTTGCAAAGAGATAGGCATTGGAAAATGCAGGGCTATAACGTGTAGATGAAGCACTAACAGGAGGCTTTAACATTTTCATTCTAGTGTACTTCGTTTGGGAGAAAAATGCAAAGGTACAATACAGCTTTTCCTTGCCGATATCTCTCTTTTGCAAAGAGATAGGCATTGGAAAATTCAGGGCTATAACGTGTAGATGAAGCACTAATAGGAGGTTATAAAATTTTCATTCTAGTGTCCTTCGTTTGGTAGAAAAATGCAAAGGTACAATACAGCTTTTCCTTGCCGATATCTCTCTTTTGCAAAGAGATAGGCATTGGAAAATTCAGGGCTATTACGTGTAGATGAAGCACTAACAGGAGGCTTTAAAATTTTCATTCTAGTGTCTTTCGTTTGGGAGAAAAATGCAAAGGTACAATACAGCTTTTCCTTGCCGATATCTCTCTTTTGCAAAGAGCTAGGCATTGGAAAATTCAGGGCTATAACGTGTAGATGAAGCACTAACAGGAGGCTTTAAAATTTTCATTCTAGTGTCTTTCGTTTGGGAGAAAAATGCAAAGGTACAATACAGCTTTTCCTTGCCGATATCTCTCTTTTGCAAAGAGATAGGCATTGGAAAATTCAGGGCTATAACGTGTATATGAAGCACTAACAGGAGGCTTTAAAATTTTCATTCTAGTGTCTTTCGTTTGGGAGAAAAATGCAAAGGTACAATACAGCTTTTCCTTGCCGATATCTCTCTTTTGCAAAGAGATAGGCATTGGAAAATTCAGGGCTATAACGTGTAGATGAAGCACTAACAGTAGACTTTAAAATTTTCATTCTAGTGTCTTTCGTTTGGGAGAAAAATGCAAAGGTACAATACAGCTTTTCCTTGCCAATATCTCTCTTTTGCAAAGAGCTAGGCATTGGAAAATTCAGGGCTATAACGTGTAGATGAAGCACTAACAGGAGGCTTTAAAATTTTCATTCTAGTGTCTTTCGTTCGGGAGAAAAATGCAAAGGTACAATACAGTTTTTCCTTGCCGATATCTCTCTTTTGCAAAGAGATAGGCATTGGAAAATTCAGGGCTATAACGTGTAGATGAAGCACTAACAGGAGGCTTTAAAATTTTCATTCTAGTGTCCTTCGTTTGGGAGAAAAATGCAAAGGTACAATACAGCTTTTCCTTGCCAATATCTCTCTTTTGCAAAGAGCTAGGCATTGGAAAATTCAGGGCTATAACGTGTAGATGAAGCACTAACAGGAGGCTTTAAAATTTTCATTCTAGTGTCTTTCGTTTGGGAGAAAAATGCAAAGGTACAATACAGCATTTCCTTGCCGATATCTCTCTTTTGCAAAGAGATAGGCATTGGAAAATTCAGGGCTATTACGTGTAGATGAAGCACTAAAAGGAGGCTTTAAAATTTTCATTCTAGTGTCTTTCGTTTGGGAGAAAAATGTAAAAGTACAATGCAGCTTTTCCTTGCCGATATCTCTCTTTTGCAAAGAGATAGGCATTGGAAAATTCAGGGCTATAACGTGTAGATGAAGCACTAACAGGAGGCTTTAAAATTTTCATTCTAGTGTCTTTCGTTTGGGAGAAAAATGTAAAAGTACAATGCAGCTTTTCCTTGCCGATATCTCTCTTTTGCAAAGAGATAGGCATTGGAAAATTCAGGGCTATAACGTGTATATGAAGCACTAACAGGAGGCTTTAAAATTTTCATTCTAGTGTCTTTCGTTTGGGAGAAAAATGCAAAGGTACAATACAGCTTTTCCTTGCCGATATCTCTCTTTTGCTAAGAGATAGGCATTGGAAAATTCAGGGCTATAACGTGTAGATGAAGCACTAAAAGGAGGCTTTAAAATTTTCATTCTAGTGTCCTTCGTTTGGGAGAAAAATGCAAAGGTACAATACAGCTTTTCCTTGCCGATATCTCTCTTTTGCAAAGAGATAGGCATTGGAAAATTCAGGGCTATAACGTGTAGATGAAGCACTAATAGGAGGCTTTAAAATTTTCATTCTAGTGTCCTTCGTTTGGGAGAAAAATGCAAAGGTACAATACAGCTTTTCCTTGCCGATATCTCTCTTTTGCAAAGAGATAGGCATTGGAAAATTCAGGGCTATAACGTGTAGATGAAGCACTAACAGGAGGCTTTAAAATTTTCATTCTAGTGTCTTTCGTTTGGGAGAAAAATGCAAAGGTACAATACAGCTTTTCCTTGCCGATATCTCTCTTTTGCAAAGAGCTAGGCATTGGAAAATTCAGGGCTATAACGTGTAGATGAAGCACTAACAGGAGGCTTTAAAATTTTCATTCTAGTGTCTCTCGTTTGGGAGAAAAATGCAAAGGTACAATACAGCATTTCCTTGCCGATATCTCTCTTTTGCAAAGAGATAGGCATTGGAAAATTCAGGGCTATTACGTGTAGATGAAGCACTAAAAGGAGGCTTTAAAATTTTCATTCTAGTGTCTTTCGTTTGGGAGAAAAATGCAAAGGTACAATACAGCTTTTCCTTGCCGATATCTCTCTTTTGCAAAGAGATAGGCATTGGAAAATTCAGGGCTATAACGTGTAGATGAAGCACTAACAGGAGGCTTTAAATTTTTCATTCTAGTGTCCTTCGTTTGGGAGAAAAATGCAAAGGTACAATACAGCTTTTCCTTGCCGATATCTCTCTTTTGCAAAGAGATAGGCATTGGAAAATTCAGGGCTATAACGTGTAGATGAAGCACTAACAGGAGGCTTTAAAATTTTCATTCTAGTGTCTTTCGTTTGGGAGAAAAATGCAAAAGTACAATGCAGCTTTTCCTTGCCGATATCTCTCTTTTGCAAAGAGATAGGCATTGGAAAATGCAGGGCTATAACGTGTAGATGAAGCACTAACAGGAGGCTTTAACATTTTCATTCTAGTGTACTTCGTTTGGGAGAAAAATGCAAAGGTACAATACAGCTTTTCCTTGCCGATATCTCTCTTTTGCAAAGAGATAGGCATTGGAAAATTCAGGGCTATAACGTGTAGATGAAGCACTAATAGGAGGTTATAAAATTTTCATTCTAGTGTCCTTCGTTTGGGAGAAAAATGCAAAGGTACAATACAGCTTTTCCTTGCCGATATCTCTCTTTTGCAAAGAGATAGGCATTGGAAAATTCAGGGCTATAACGTGTAGATGAAGCACTAACAGGAGGCTTTAAAATTTTCATTCTAGTGTCTTTCGTTTGGGAGAAAAATGCAAAGGTACAATACAGCTTTTCCTTGCCGATATCTCTCTTTTGCAAAGAGCTAGGCATTGGAAAATTCAGGGCTATAACGTGTAGATGAAGCACTAACAGGAGGCTTTAAAATTTTCATTCTAGTGTCTTTCGTTTGGGAGAAAAATGCAAAGGTACAATACAGCTTTTCCTTGCCGATATCTCTCTTTTGCAAAGAGATAGGCATTGGAAAATTCAGGGCTATAACGTGTATATGAAGCACTAACAGGAGGCTTTAAAATTTTCATTCTAGTGTCTTTCGTTTGGGAGAAAAATGCAAAGGTACAATACAGCTTTTCCTTGCCGATATCTCTCTTTTGCAAAGAGATAGGCATTGGAAAATTCAGGGCTATAACGTGTAGATGAAGCACTAACAGTAGACTTTAAAATTTTCATTCTAGTGTCTTTCGTTTGGGAGAAAAATGCAAAGGTACAATAAAGCTTTTCCTTGCCAATATCTCTCTTTTGCAAAGAGCTAGGCATTGGAAAATTCAGGGCTATAACGTGTAGATGAAGCACTAACAGGAGGCTTTAAAATTTTCATTCTAGTGTCTTTCGTTCGGGAGAAAAATGCAAAGGTACAATACAGTTTTTCCTTGCCGATATCTCTCTTTTGCAAAGAGATAGGCATTGGAAAATTCAGGGCTATAACGTGTAGATGAAGCACTAACAGGAGGCTTTAAAATTTTCATTCTAGTGTCCTTCGTTTGGGAGAAAAATGCAAAGGTACAATACAGCTTTTCCTTGCCAATATCTCTCTTTTGCAAAGAGCTAGGCATTGGAAAATGCAGGGCTATAACGTGTAGATGAAGCACTAACAGGAGGCTTTAAAATTTTCATTCTAGTGTCTTTCGTTTGGGAGAAAAATGCAAAGGTACAATACAGCATTTCCTTGCCGATATCTCTCTTTTGCAAAGAGATAGGCATTGGAAAATTCAGGGCTATTACGTGTAGATGAAGCACTAAAAGGAGGCTTTAAAATTTTCATTCTAGTGTCTTTCGTTTGGGAGAAAAATGTAAAAGTACAATGCAGCTTTTCCTTGCCGATATCTCTCTTTTGCAAAGAGATAGGCATTGGAAAATTCAGGGCTATAACGTGTAGATGAAGCACTAACAGGAGGCTTTAAAATTTTCATTCTAGTGTCTTTCGTTTGGGAGAAAAATGTAAAAGTACAATGCAGCTTTTCCTTGCCGATATCTCTCTTTTGCAAAGAGATAGGCATTGGAAAATTCAGGGCTATAACGTGTATATGAAGCACTAACAGGAGGCTTTAAAATTTTCATTCTAGTGTCTTTCGTTTGGGAGAAAAATGCAAAGGTACAATACAGCTTTTCCTTGCCGATATCTCTCTTTTGCTAAGAGATAGGCATTGGAAAATTCAGGGCTATAACGTGTAGATGAAGCACTAAAAGGAGGCTTTAAAATTTTCATTCTAGTGTCCTTCGTTTGGGAGAAAAATGCAAAGGTACAATACAGCTTTTCCTTGCCGATATCTCTCTTTTGCAAAGAGATAGGCATTGGAAAATTCAGGGCTATAACGTGTAGATGAAGCACTAATAGGAGGCTTTAAAATTTTCATTCTAGTGTCCTTCGTTTGGGAGAAAAATGCAAAGGTACAATACAGCTTTTCCTTGCCGATATCTCTCTTTTGCAAAGAGATAGGCATTGGAAAATTCAGGGCTATAACGTGTAGATGAAGCACTAACAGGAGGCTTTAAAATTTTCATTCTAGTGTCTTTCGTTTGGGAGAAAAATGCAAAGGTACAATACAGCTTTTCCTTGCCGATATCTCTCTTTTGCAAAGAGCTAGGCATTGGAAAATTCAGGGCTATAACGTGTAGATGAAGCACTAACAGGAGGCTTTAAAATTTTCATTCTAGTGTCTCTCGTTTGGGAGAAAAATGCAAAGGTACAATACAGCATTTCCTTGCCGATATCTCTCTTTTGCAAAGAGATAGGCATTGGAAAATTCAGGGCTATTACGTGTAGATGAAGCACTAAAAGGAGGCTTTAAAATTTTCATTCTAGTGTCTTTCGTTTGGGAGAAAAATGTAAAAGTACAATGCAGCTTTTCCTTGCCGATATCTCTCTTTTGCAAAGAGATAGGCATTGGAAAATTCAGGGCTATAACGTGTAGATGAAGCACTAATAGGAGGCTTTAAAATTTTCATTCTAGTGTCCTTCGTTTGGGAGAAAAATGCAAAGGTACAATACAGTTTTTCCTTGCCGATATCTCTCTTTTGCAAAGAGATAGGCATTGGAAAATTCAGGGCTATAACGTGTAGATGAAGCACTAACAGGAGGCTTTAAAATTTTCATTCTAGTGTCTTTCGTTTGGGAGAAAAATGCAAAGGTACAATACAGCTTTTCCTTGCCGATATCTCTCTTTTGCAAAGAGATAGGCATTTGAAAATTCAGGGCTATAACGTGTAGATGAAGCACTAACAGGAGGCTTTAAAATTTTCATTCTAGTGTCCTTCGTTTAGGAGAAAAATGCAAAGGTACAATACAGCTTTTCCTTGCCGATATCTCTCTTTTGCAAAGAGATAGGCATTGGAAAATTCAGGGCTATAACGTGTAGATGAAGCACTAATAGGAGGCTTTAAAATTTTCATTCTAGTGTCCTTCGTTTGGGAGAAACATGCAAAGGTACAATACAGCTTTTCCTTGCCGATATCTCTCTTTTGCAAAGAGATAGGCATTGGAAAATTCAGGGCTATAACGTGTAGATGAAGCACTAACAGGAGGCTTTAAAATTTTCATTCTAGTGTCTTTCGTTTGGGAGAAAAATGCAAAGGTACAATACAGCTTTTCCTTGCCGATATCTCTCTTTTGCAAAGAGCTAGGCATTGGAAAATTCAGGGCTATAACGTGTAGATGAAGCACTAATAGGAGGCTTTAAAATTTTCATTCTAGTGTCTTTCGTTTGGGAGAAAAATGCAAAAGAACAATGCTACTTTTCCTTGCCGATATCTCTCTTTTGCAAAGAGATAGGCATTGGAAAATTCAGGGCCATAACGTGTAGATGAAGCACTAACAGGAGGCTTTAAAATTTTCATTCTAGTGTCCTTCGTTTGGGAGAAAAATGCAAAGGTACATTACAGCTTTTCCTTGCCAATATCTCTCTTTTGCAAAGAGCTAGGCATTGAAAAATTCAGGGCTATAACGTGTAGATGAAGCACCAACAGGAGGCTTTAAAATTTTCATTCTAGTGTCTTTCGTTTGGGAGAAAAATGCAAAGGTACAATACAGCATTTCCTTGCCGATATCTCTCTTTTGCAAAGAGATAGGCATTGGAAAATTCAGGGCTATTACGTGTAGATGAAGCACTAAAAGGAGGCTTTAAAATTTTCATTCTAGTGTCTTTCGTTTGGGAGAAAAATGTAAAAGTACAATGCAGCTTTTCCTTGCCGATATCTCTCTTTTGCAAAGAGATAGGCATGAGAAAATTCAGGGCTATAAAGTGTATATGAAGCACTAACAGGAGGCTTTAAAATTTTCATTCTAGTGTCTTTCGTTTGGGAGAAAAATGCAAAGGTACAATACAGCTTTTCCTTGCCGATATCTCTCTTTTGCTAAGAGATAGGCATTGGAAAATTCAGGGCTATAACGTGTAGATGAAGCACTAACAGGAGGCTTTAAAATTTTCATTCTAGTGTCCTTCGTTTGGGAGAAAAATGCAAAGGTACAATACAGCTTTTCCTTGCCGATATCTCTCTTTTGCAAAGAGATAGGCATTGGAAAATTCAGGGCTATAACGTGTAGATGAAGCACTAATAGGAGGCTTTAAAATTTTCATTCTAGTGTCCTTCGTTTGGGAGAAAAATGCAAAGGTACAATACAGCTTTTCCTTGCCGATATCTCTCTTTTGCAAAGAGATAGGCATTGGAAAATTCAGGGCTATAACGTGTAGATGAAGCACTAACAGGAGGCTTTAAAATTTTCATTCTAGTGTCTTTCGTTTGGGAGAAAAATGCAAAGGTACAATACAGCTTTTCCTTGCCGATATCTCTCTTTTGCAAAGAGCTAGGCATTGGAAAATTCAGGGCTATAACGTGTAGATGAAGCACTAACAGGAGGCTTTAAAATTTTCATTCTAGTGTCTTTCGTTTGGGAGAAAAATGCAAAGGTACAATACAGTTTTTCCTTGCCGATATCTCTCTTTTGCAAAGAGATAGGCATTGGAAAATTCAGGGCTATAACGTGTAGATGAAGCACTAACAGGAGGCTTTAAAATTTTCATTCTAGTGTCCTTCGTTTGGGAGAAAAATGCAAAGGTACAATACAGCTTTTCCTTGCCAATATCTCTCTTTTGCAAAGAGCTAGGCATTGGAAAATTCAGGGCTATAACGTGTAGATGAAGCACTAACAGGAGGCTTTAAAATTTTCATTCTAGTGTCTTTCGTTTGGGAGAAAAATGCAAAGGTACAATACAGCATTTCCTTGCCGATATCTCTCTTTTGCAAAGAGATAGGCATTGGAAAATTCAGGGCTATTACGTGTAGATGAAGCACTAAAAGGAGGCTTTAAAATTTTCATTCTAGTGTCTTTCGTTTGGGAGAAAAATGTAAAAGTACAATGCAGCTTTTCCTTGCCGATATCTCTCTTTTGCAAAGAGATAGGCATTGGAAAATTCAGGGCTATAACGTGTAGATGAAGCACTAACAGGAGGCTTTAAAATTTTCATTCTAGTGTCTTTCGTTTGGGAGAAAAATGTAAAAGTACAATGCAGCTTTTCCTTGCCGATATCTCTCTTTTGCAAAGAGATAGGCATTGGAAAATTCAGGGCTATAACGTGTATATGAAGCACTAACAGGAGGCTTTAAAATTTTCATTCTAGTGTCTTTCGTTTGGGAGAAAAATGCAAAGGTACAATACAGCTTTTCCTTGCCGATATCTCTCTTTTGCAAAGAGATAGGCATTGGAAAATTCAGGGCTATAACGTGTAGATGAAGCACTAACAGGAGGCTTTAAAATTTTCATTCTAGTGTCTTTCGTTTGGGAGAAAAATGCAAAGGTACAATACAGCTTTTCCTTGCCGATATCTCTCTTTTGCAAAGAGCTAGGCATTTGAAAATTCAGGGCTATAACGTGTAGATGAAGCACTAACAGTAGACTTTAAAATTTTCATTCTAGTGTCTTTCGTTTGGGAGAAAAATGCAAAGGTACAATACAGCTTTTCCTTGCCGATATCTCTCTTTTGCTAAGAGATAGGCATTGGAAAATTCAGGGCTATAACGTGTAGATGAAGCACTAAAAGGAGGCTTTAAAATTTTCATTCTAGTGTCCTTCGTTTGGGAGAAAAATGCAAAGGTACAATACAGCTTTTCCTTGCCGATATCTCTCTTTTGCAAAGAGATAGGCATTGGAAAATTCAGGGCTATTACGTGTAGATGAAGCACTAAAAGGAGGCTTTAAAATTTTCATTCTAGTGTCTTTCGTTTGGGAGAAAAATGTAAAAGTACAATGCAGCTTTTCCTTGCCGATATCTCTCTTTTGCAAAGAGATAGGCATTGGAAAATTCAGGGCTATAACGTGTAGATGAAGCACTAACAGGAGGCTTTAAAATTTTCATTCTAGTGTCTTTCGTTTGGGAGAAAAATGTGAAAGTACAATGCAGCTTTTCCTTGCCGATATCTCTCTTTTGCAAAGAGATAGGCATTGGAAAATTCAGGGCTATAACGTGTATATGAAGCACTAACAGGAGGCTTTAAAATTTTCATTCTAGTGTCTTTCGTTTGGGAGAAAAATGCAAAGGTACAATACAGCTTTTCCTTGCCGATATCTCTCTTTTGCTAAGAGATAGGCATTGGAAAATTCAGGGCTATAACGTGTAGATGAAGCACTAAAAGGAGGCTTTAAAATTTTCATTCTAGTGTCCTTCGTTTGGGAGAAAAATGCAAAGGTACAATACAGCTTTTCCTTGCCGATATCTCTCTTTTGCAAAGAGATAGGCATTTGAAAATTCAGGGCTATAACGTGTAGATGAAGCACTAAAAGGAGGCTTTAAAATTTTCATTCTAGTGTCTTTCGTTTGGGAGAAAAATGCAAAGGTACAATACAGCATTTCCTTGCCGATATCTCTCTTTTGCAAAGAGATAGGCATTGGAAAATTCAGGGCTATTACGTGTAGATGAAGCACTAAAAGGAGGCTTTAAAATTTTCATTCTAGTGTCTTTCGTTTGGGAGAAAAATGTAAAAGTACAATGCAGCTTTTCCTTGCCGATATCTCTCTTTTGCAAAGAGATAGGCATTGGAAAATTCAGGGCTATAACGTGTAGATGAAGCACTAACAGGAGGCTTTAAAATTTTCATTCTAGTGTCTTTCGTTTGGGAGAAAAATGTAAAAGTACAATGCAGCTTTTCCTTGCCGATATCTCTCTTTTGCAAAGAGATAGGCATTGGAAAATTCAGGGCTATAACGTGTATATGAAGCACTAACAGGAGGCTTTAAAATTTTCATTCTAGTGTCTTTCGTTTGGGAGAAAAATGCAAAGGTACAATACAGCTTTTCCTTGCCGATATCTCTCTTTTGCAAAGAGATAGGCATTGGAAAATTCAGGGCTATAACGTGTAGATGAAGCACTAACAGGAGGCTTTAAAATTTTCATTCTAGTGTCTTTCGTTTGGGAGAAAAATGCAAAGGTACAATACAGCTTTTCCTTGCCGATATCTCTCTTTTGCAAAGAGCTAGGCATTTGAAAATTCAGGGCTATAACGTGTAGATGAAGCACTAACAGTAGACTTTAAAATTTTCATTCTAGTGTCTTTCGTTTGGGAGAAAAATGCAAAGGTACAATACAGCTTTTCCTTGCCGATATCTCTCTTTTGCTAAGAGATAGGCATTGGAAAATTCAGGGCTATAACGTGTAGATGAAGCACTAAAAGGAGGCTTTAAAATTTTCATTCTAGTGTCCTTCGTTTGGGAGAAAAATGCAAAGGTACAATACAGCTTTTCCTTGCCGATATCTCTCTTTTGCAAAGAGATAGGCATTGGAAAATTCAGGGCTATTACGTGTAGATGAAGCACTAAAAGGAGGCTTTAAAATTTTCATTCTAGTGTCTTTCGTTTGGGAGAAAAATGTAAAAGTACAATGCAGCTTTTCCTTGCCGATATCTCTCTTTTGCAAAGAGATAGGCATTGGAAAATTCAGGGCTATAACGTGTAGATGAAGCACTAACAGGAGGCTTTAAAATTTTCATTCTAGTGTCTTTCGTTTGGGAGAAAAATGTGAAAGTACAATGCAGCTTTTCCTTGCCGATATCTCTCTTTTGCAAAGAGATAGGCATTGGAAAATTCAGGGCTATAACGTGTATATGAAGCACTAACAGGAGGCTTTAAAATTTTCATTCTAGTGTCTTTCGTTTGGGAGAAAAATGCAAAGGTACAATACAGCTTTTCCTTGCCGATATCTCTCTTTTGCTAAGAGATAGGCATTGGAAAATTCAGGGCTATAACGTGTAGATGAAGCACTAAAAGGAGGCTTTAAAATTTTCATTCTAGTGTCCTTCGTTTGGGAGAAAAATGCAAAGGTACAATACAGCTTTTCCTTGCCGATATCTCTCTTTTGCAAAGAGATAGGCATTGGAAAATTCAGGGCTATAACGTGTAGATGAAGCACTAATAGGAGGCTTTAAAATTTTCATTCTAGTGTCCTTCGTTTGGGAGAAAAATGCAAAGGTACAATACAGCTTTTCCTTGCCGATATCTCTCTTTTGCAAAGAGATAGGCATTGGAAAATTCAGGGCTATAACGTGTAGATGAAGCACTAACAGGAGGCTTTAAAATTTTCATTCTAGTGTCTTTCGTTTGGGAGAAAAATGCAAAGGTACAATACAGCTTTTCCTTGCCGATATCTCTCTTTTGCAAAGAGCTAGGCATTGGAAAATTCAGGGCTATAACGTGTAGATGAAGCACTAACAGTAGACTTTAAAATTTTCATTCTAGTGTCTTTCGTTTGGGAGAAAAATGCAAAGGTACAATACAGCTTTTCCTTGCCAATATCTCTCTTTTGCAAAGAGCTAGGCATTGGAAAATTCAGGGCTATAACGTGTAGATGAAGCACTAACAGGAGGCTTTAAAATTTTCATTCTAGTGTCTTTCGTTTGGGAGAAAAATGCAAAGGTACAATACAGTTTTCCTTGCCGATATCTCTCTTTTGCAAAGAGATAGGCATTGGAAAATTCAGGGCTATAACGTGTAGATGAAGCACTAACAGGAGGCTTTAAAATTTTCATTCTAGTGTCTTTCGTTTGGGAGAAAAATGCAAAGGTACAATACAGCTTTTCCTTGCCGATATCTCTCTTTTGCAAAGAGATAGGCATTTGAAAATTCAGGGCTATAACGTGTAGATGAAGCACTAACAGAAGGCTTTAAAATTTTCATTCTAGTGTCCTTCGTTTGGGAGAAAAATGCAAAGGTACAATACAGCTTTTCCTTGCCGATATCTCTCTTTTGCAAAGAGATAGGCATTGGAAAATTCAGGGCTATAACGTGTAGATGAAGCACTAATAGGAGGCTTTAAAATTTTCATTCTAGTGTCCTTCGTTTGGGAGAAACATGCAAAGGTACAATACAGCTTTTCCTTGCCGATATCTCTCTTTTGCAAAGAGATAGGCATTGGAAAATTCAGGGCTATAACGTGTAGATGAAGCACTAACAGGAGGCTTTAACATTTTCATTCTAGTGTCTTTCGTTTGGGAGAAAAATGCGAAGGTACAATACAGCTTTTCCTTGCCGATATCTCTCTTTTGCAAAGAGCTAGGCATTGGAAAATACAGGGCTATAACGTGTAGATGAAGCACTAATAGGAGGCTTTAAAATTTTCATTCTAGTGTCTTTCGTTTGGGAGAAAAATGCAAAAGTACAATGCTGCTTTTCCTTGCCGATATCTCTCTTTTGCAAAGAGATAGGCATTGGAAAATTCAGGGCTATTACGTGTAGATGAAGCACTAACAGGAGGCTTTAAAATTTTCATTCTAGTGTCCTTCGTTTGGGAGAAAAATGCAAAGGTACAATACAGCTTTTCCTTGCCAATATCTCTCTTTTGCAAAGAGCTAGGCATTGGAAAATTCAGGGCTATAACGTGTAGATGAAGCACTAACAGGAGGCTTTAAAATTTTCATTCTAGTGTCTTTCGTTTGGGAGAAAAATGCAAAGGTACAATACAGCATTTCCTTGCCGATATCTCTCTTTTGCAAAGAGATAGGCATTGGAAAATTCAGGGCTATTACGTGTAGATGAAGCACTAAAAGGAGGCTTTAAAATTTTCATTCTAGTGTCTTTCGTTTGGGAGAAAAATGTAAAAGTACAATGCAGCTTTTCCTTGCCGATATCTCTCTTTTGCAAAGAGATAGGCATTGGAAAATTCAGGGCTATAACGTGTAGATGAAGCACTAACAGGAGGCTTTAAAATTTTCATTCTAGTGTCTTTCGTTTGGGAGAAAAATGTAAAAGTACAATGCAGCTTTTCCTTGCCGATATCTCTCTTTTGCAAAGAGATAGGCATGAGAAAATTCAGGGCTATAACGTGTATATGAAGCACTAACAGGAGGCTTTAAAATTTTCATTCTAGTGTCTTTCGTTTGGGAGAAAAATGCAAAGGTACAATACAGCTTTTCCTTGCCGATATCTCTCTTTTGCTAAGAGATAGGCATTGGAAAATTCAGGGCTATAACGTGTAGATGAAGCACTAACAGGAGGCTTTAAAATTTTCATTCTAGTGTCCTTCGTTTGGGAGAAAAATGCAAAGGTACAATACAGCTTTTCCTTGCCGATATCTCTCTTTTGCAAAGAGATAGGCATTGGAAAATTCAGGGCTATAACGTGTAGATGAAGCACTAATAATAAGATTTTACTTACCGATAAATCTATTTCTCGGAGTCCGTAGTGGATGCTGGGGTTCCTGAAAGGACCATGGGGAATAGCGGCTCCGCAGGAGACAGGGCACAAAAAGTAAAGCTTTTCCGATCAGGTGGTGTGCACTGGCTCCTCCCCCTATGACCCTCCTCCAGACTCCAGTTAGGTACTGTGCCCGGACGAGCGTACACAATAAGGGAGGATTTTGAATCCCGGGTAAGACTCATACCAGCCACACCAATCACACCGTACAACTTGTGATCTAAACCCAGTTAACAGTATGATAACAGCGGAGCCTCTGAAAGATGGCTTCCTTCAACAATAACCCGAATTAGTTAACAATAACTATGTACAACTTATGCAGATAATCCGCACTTGGGATGGGCGCCCAGCATCCACTACGGACTCCGAGAAATAGATTTATCGGTAAGTAAAATCTTATTTTCTCTATCGTCCTAGTGGATGCTGGGGTTCCTGAAAGGACCATGGGGATTATACCAAAGCTCCCAAACGGGCGGGAGAGTGCGGATGACTCTGCAGCACCGAATGAGAGAACTCCAGGTCCTCCTTAGCCAGAGTATCAAATTTGTAAAATTTTACAAACGTGTTCTCCCCTGACCACGTAGCTGCTCGGCAAAGTTGTAATGCCGAGACCCCTCGGGCAGCCGCCCAAGATGAGCCCACCTTCCTTGTGGAGTGGGCCTTTACAGATTTAGGCTGTGGCAAGCCTGCCACAGAATGTGCAAGTTGGATTGTGCTACAGATCCAACGAGCAATCGTCTGCTTAGACGCAGGAGCACCCATCTTGTTGGGTGCATACAATATAAACAACGAGTCAGATTTTCTGACTCCAGCTGTCCTTGCAATATATATTTTTAATGCTCTGACAACGTCCAGTAACTTGGAGTCCTCCAAGTCACTTGTAGCCGCAGGCACTACAATAGGCTGGTTCAGATGAAATGCTGACACCACCTTAGGGAGAAAATGCGGACGAGTCCGCAGTTCTGCCCTGTCCGAATGGAAAATCAGATATGGGCTTTTGTAAGATAAAGCTGCCAATTCTGACACTCTCCTGGCAGAAGCCAGGGCTAGAAGCATGGTCACTTTCCATGTGAGATATTTCAAATCCACCTTTTTTAGTGGTTCAAACCAATGAGATTTTTGGAAGTCCAAAACCACATTTAGATCCCACGGTGCCACTGGAGGCACCACAGGAGGCTGTATATGCAGCACTCCCTTAACAAAGGTCTGGACTTCAGGGACTGAAGCCAATTCTTTTTGAAATAAAATCGACAGGACCGAAATTTGAACCTTAATAGATCCCAATTTGAGACCCATTGACAATCCTGATTGCAGGAAATGTAGGAATCGACCCAGTTGAAATTCCTCCGTCGGAGCACTCCGATCTTCGCACCACGCAACATATTTTCGCCAAATTCGGTGATAATGTTGCACGGTTACTTCCTTCCTTGCTTTAATCAAAGTAGGAATGACTTCTTCCGGCATGCCTCTTTCCTTTAGGATCCGGCGTTCAACCGCCATGCCGTCAAACGCAGCCGCGGTAAGTCTTGAAACAGACAGGGACCCTGCTGAAGCAAGTCCCTCCTTAGAGGTAGAGGCCACGGATCCTCCGTGATCATCTCTTGAAGTTCCGGGTACCAAGTCCTCCTTGGCCAATCCGGAACCACTAGTATCGTTCTTACGCCTCTTTGCCGTATAATTCTCAATACTTTTGGTATGAGAGGCAGAGGAGGAAACACATACACCGACTGGTACACCCAAGGCGTTACCAGCGCGTCCACAGCTATTGCCTGCGGATCTCTTGACCTGGCGCAATACCTGTCCAGTTTTTTGTTGAGGCGAGACGCCATCATATCCACCATTGGTCTTTCCCAACGGGTTATCAGCATGTGGAAGACTTCTGGATGAAGTCCCCACTCTCCCGGGTGAAGATCGTGTCTGCTGAGGAAGTCTGCTTCCCAGTTGTCCACTCCCGGGATGAACACTGCTGACAGTGCTATCACATGATTCTCTGCCCAGCGAAGAATCCTTGCAGCTTCTGCCATTGCCCTCCTGCTTCTTGTGCCGCCCTGTCTGTTCACATGGGCGACTGCCGTGATGTTGTCCGACTGGATCAATACCGGTTTTCCCTGAAGCAGAGGTTCTGCCTGGTTTAGAGCATTGTATATTGCTCTTAGTTCCAGAATGTTTATGTGAAGAGACGTTTCCAGGCTCGTCCATACTCCCTGGAAGTTTCTTCCTTGTGTGACTGCTCCCCAGCCTCTCAGGCTGGCGTCCGTGGTCACCAGGATCCAATCCTGTATGCCGAATCTGCGGCCCTCCAATAGATGAGCACTCTGCAACCACCACAGAAGAGACACCCTTGTCCTTGGAGACAGGGTTATCCGTAGGTGCATCTGAAGATGCGACCCTGACCATTTGTCCAACAGATCCCTTTGGAAAATTCTTGCGTGGAATCTGCCGAATGGAATCGCTTCGTAAGAAGCCACCATTTTTCCCAGGACTCTTGTGCATTGATGTACAGACACCTTTCCTGGTTTTAGGAGGTTCCTGACAAGCTCGGATAACTCCTTGGCTTTTTCCTCCGGGAGAAAAACCTTTTTCTGAACCGTGTCCAGAATCATCCCTAGGAACAGCAGACGAGTTGTCGGCATTAACTGGGATTTTGGAATATTCAGAATCCACCCGTGCTGTTTTAGCACTTCTTGAGACAGTGCTAATCCCCTCTCTAGCTGTTCTCTGGACCTCGCCCTTATTAGGAGATCGTCCAAGTATGGGATAATTAATACGCCTTTTCTTCGAAGAAGAATCATCATCTCGGCCATTACCTTTGTAAAGATCCGAGGTGCCGTGGACAATCCGAACGGCAGCGTCTGAAACTGATAGTGACAGTTTTGTACAACGAACCTGAGGTACCCCTGGTGTGAGGGGTAAATTGGAACGTGGAGATACGCATCCTTGATGTCCAAGGATACCATAAAGTCCCCCTCTTCCAGGTTCGCTATCACTGCTCTGAGTGACTCCATTTTGAACTTGAACTTCTTTATGTACAGGTTCAAGGACTTCAGATTTAGAATAGGCCTTACCGAGCCATCCGGCTTCGGTACCACAAAAAGAGTGGAATAATACCCCTTCCCTTGTTGCAGAAGAGGTACCTTGACTATCACCTGCTGAGAGTACAGCTTGTGAATGGCTTCCAACACCGTCTCCCTTTCGGAGGGGGACGTTGGTAAAGCAGACCTCAGGAAACGGCGAGGTGGATCTGTCTCTAATTCCAACCTGTATCCCTGAGATATTATCTGCAGGATCCAGGGATCTACTTGCGAGTGAGCCCACTGCGCGCTGTAATTTTTGAGACGACCGCCCACCGTCCCCGAGTCCGCTTGAGAAGCCCCAGCGTCATGCTGAGGCTTTTGTAGAAGCCGGGGAGGGCTTCTGATCCTGGGAAGGAGCTGCGTGTTGCTGTCTCTTCCCTCGACCTTTGCCTCGTGGCAAATATGAATAGCCCTTTGCTCTCTTATTTTTAAAGGAACGAAAGGGCTGCGGTTGAAAAGTCGGTGCCTTTTTCTGTTGGGGAGTGACTTGAGGTAGAAAGGTGGATTTCCCGGCTGTAGCCGTGGCCACCAAATCTGATAGACCGACTCCAAATAACTCCTCCCCCTTATACGGCAAAACTTCCATATGCCGTTTTGAATCCGCATCGCCTGTCCACTGTCGCGTCCATAAAGCTCTTCTGGCCGAAATGGACATAGCACTTACCCGTGATGCCAGTGTGCATATATCCCTCTGTGCATCACGCATATAAAGAAATGCATCCTTTATTTGTTCTAACGACAGTAAAATATTGTCCCTGTCCAGGGTATCAATATTTTCAATCAGGGATTCTGACCAAACTACCCCCGCACTGCCCATCCAGGCAGTTGCTACAGCTGGTCGTAGTATAACACCTGCATGTGTGTATATACTTTTTTGGATATTTTCCATCCTCCTATCTGATGGATCTTTAAGTGCGGCCGTCTCAGGAGAGGGTAACGCCACTTGTTTAGATAAGCGTGTTAGCGCCTTGTCCACCCTAGGAGGTGTTTCCCAGCGCTCCCTAACCTCTGGCGGGAAAGGGTATAATGCCAATAATTTCTTTGAAATTATCAGCTTTTTATCAGGGGCAACCCACGCTTCATTACACACGTCATTTAGTTCTTCTGATTCAGGAAAAACTATAGGTAGTTTTTTCATACCCCACATAATACCCTGTTTAGTGGTACCTGTAGTATCAGCTAAATGTAACGCCTCCTTCATTGCCAAAATCATATAACGTGTGGCCCTACTGGAAAATACGGTTGATTTGTCACCGTCACCACTGGAGTCATCGCCTGTGTCTGGGTCTGTGTCGACCGACTGAGGCAAAGGGCGTTTCACAGCCCCTGACGGTGTTTGAGTCGCCTGGACAGGCACTAATTGATTGTCCGGCCGTCTCATGTCGTCAAACGACTGCTTTAGCGTGTTGACACTATCCCGTAGTTCCATAAATAAAGGCATCCATTCTGGTGTCGACCCCCTAGGAGGTGACATCCCCATATTTGGCAATTGCTCCGCCTCCACACCAATATCGTCCTCATACATGTCGACACACACGTACCGACACACAGCAGACACACAGGGAATGCTCCTAATGAAGACAGGACCCACTAGCCCTTTGGGGAGACAGAGGGAGAGTTTGCCAGCACACACCAAAAGCGCTATATATATATCAGGGATAGCCTTATAATAAGTGCTCCCCTATAGCTGCTTTGTTATATAAAAATATCGCCATAAATTTGCCCCCCCTCTCTGTTTTACCCTGTTTCTGTAGTGCAGTGCAGGGGAGAGACCTGGGAGCCGTCCTGACCAGCGGAGCTGTGAGAGGAAATGGCGCCGTGTGCTGAGGAGATAGGCCCCGCCCCTTTTCCGGCGGGCTCGTCTCCCGCTATTTTGAGAAATCAGGCAGGGGTTAAATATCTCCATATAGCCTCTAGGGCTATATGTGAGGTATTTTTAGCCTTTATAGGTACTCATTTTGCCTCCCAGGGCGCCCCCCTCCCAGCGCCCTGCACCCTCAGTGACTGCCGTGTGAAGTGTGCTGAGAGGAAAATGGCGCACAGCTGCAGTGCTGTGCGCTACCTTTAGAAGACTGCAGGAGTCTTCAGCCGCCGATTCTGGACCTCTTCTGTCTTCAGCATCTGCAAGGGGGCCGGCGGCGCGGCTCCGGTGACCATCCAGGCTGTACCTGTGATCGTCCCTCTGGAGCTTGATGTCCAGTAGCCAAGAAGCCAATCCATCCTGCACGCAGGTGAGTTGACTCCTTCTCCCCTCAGTCCCTCGCTGCAGTGATCCTGTTGCCAGCAGGAATCACTGTAACATAAAAAACCTAGCTAAACTTTCTCTAAGCAGCTCTTTAGGAGAGCCACCTAGATTGCACCCTTCTCGGCCGGGCACAAAAATCTAACTGGAGTCTGGAGGAGGGTCATAGGGGGAGGAGCCAGTGCACACCACCTGATCGGAAAAGCTTTACTTTTTGTGCCCTGTCTCCTGCGGAGCCGCTATTCCCCATGGTCCTTTCAGGAACCCCAGCATCCACTAGGACGATAGAGAAAGGAGGCTTTAAAATTTTCATTCTAGTGTCCTTCGTTTGGGAGAAAAATGCAAAGGTACAATACAGCTTTTCCTTGCCGATATCTCTCTTTTGCAAAGAGATAGGCATTGGAAAATTCAGGGCTATAACGTGTAGATGAAGCACTAACAGGAGGCTTTAAAATTTTCATTCTAGTGTCTTTCGTTTGGGAGAAAAATGCAAAGGTACAATACAGCTTTTCCTTGCCGATATCTCTCTTTTGCAAAGAGCTAGGCATTGGAAAATTCAGGGCTATAACGTGTAGATGAAGCACTAACAGTAGACTTTAAAATTTTCATTCTAGTGTCTTTCGTTTGGGAGAAAAATGCAAAGGTACAATACAGCTTTTCCTTGCCAATATCTCTCTTTTGCAAAGAGCTAGGCATTGGAAAATTCAGGGCTATAACGTGTAGATGAAGCACTAACAGGAGGCTTTAAAATTTTCATTCTAGTGTCTTTCGTTTGGGAGAAAAATGCAAAGGTACAATACAGTTTTTCCTTGCCGATATCTCTCTTTTGCAAAGAGATAGGCATTGGAAAATTCAGGGCTATAACGTTTAGATGAAGCACTAACAGGAGGCTTTAAAATTTTCATTCTAGTGTCTTTCGTTTGGGAGAAAAATGCAAAGGTACAATACAGCTTTTCCTTGCCGATATCTCTCTTTTGCAAAGAGATAGGCATTTGAAAATTCAGGGCTATAACGTGTAGATGAAGCACTAACAGGAGGCTTTAAAATTTTCATTCTAGTGTCCTTCGTTTGGGAGAAAAATGCAAAGGTACATTACAGCTTTTCCTTGCCGATATCTCTCTTTTGCAAAGAGATAGGCATTGGAAAATTCAGGGCTATAACGTGTAGATGAAGCACTAACAGGAGGCTTTAAAATTTTCATTCTAGTGTCTTTCGTTTGGGAGAAAAATGCAAAGGTACAATACAGCTTTTCCTTGCCAATATCTCTCTTTTGCAAAGAGCTAGGCATTGGAAAATTCAGGGCTATAACGTGTAGATGAAGCACTAACAGGAGGCGAACATCCCCAAAGGGGAGTTCCTAAGATTAAAGAGGAACTGTTCGGATGAGGCAACCTACCGACACAAAAGTGAGGAGGTAGCGGCCCGTCTCAAGGAACGAGGCTACAGCAATAGATCCATTAAAAAGGCACGGAACTCCCTTTTGAAAACAACTAGGAATTCCCTCATCTTCCAAGAAAAGAAAGTGAAGGATCAAGATGACCTGAGATTTGTGGGAGACTTCTGTCAGGAGTGGAGACAACTTAAAGAAGGTATACAAAAACACTGGCATGTTCTGTTGTCTGACTCAGACCTAGCAACTAGCCTGGGAGACAAGGTCTCGATGAGCTGGAGAAGGTCACCCAACCTAAAGGACTATTGGGTACAAAGTCATTACCAACGACTCCCTTCCGTCTCTCCTTCAGTAAGAGGCACATACCCTTGTGGGACCTGCAGGGCCTGTGACTATATGAAGCCAACACAAGAAATCACAGACAAATTTGGTAACCAACACAGGATCTCCGATTACTTCAACTGCAAAACAACCAATGTGGTGTATTGCCTACAGTGCCTGTGTGGCAAAAGATATGTGGGAATAACCACACGGATGTTTAAACAACGGATTTTGGAACATGCAGGAACAATCCGAAACGTGGATAGGGATATGCAGAACTTCCGACAAATAACCACGGTGGCCAGACATTTTCATCTCCACCATAATGACAACACCCATCGAATGCAAGCTTTTGGCCTGGAAAAGGTCAAACTTGGAATCAGAGGGGGCGATGTAATGCAGGAACTACTCAAAAAGGAGAGCCAGTGGACCTACCTATTGGGAAGTTTAGCTCCATCAGGTCTCAACGAACACATAAACTATACGGTGTTCCTATGATGATTATTTACATGTGATATTGAGACACGCCATTTAGATCTCGATGGCGCCAATGTATGCGCTCTCTCTCTTTCTCTCTTTCCCCTTTCTTAACTCAACCTTTCCTTAGGCTCCAACAAATTCGTGCTACCCCGGCCTGCAAGACCTATTTTCATTACATGCTGTGTATCAGGCCACTTTTCATTAGATGTATCAACATAATAATTGCAATAGCAAATTAAATCACCAGTATATTTCAACAATATACAACTATTACCCCAATTTTTAACCTACTCCCCCCTTGGTGTCCTCCTTGACTCACCGTCCTTTCCCTTTCCTCCCCACTTTTCACCAGTTCTATTATTATCATTATTTTTATTTCTATAATTCTTACACATTCTGTACTCACTAGTATTCTTATTATTTGAATATACACACTCTTTAGACCGTTTTGAACAACAACTAGGTACACTTTTTGACATTACCTATCAAGGTAACATCTTTATCACCCACAAACATTTGTTTTGTGTTTTCTCACATGTGCACTTTTAATTTTGTGTTTAATGTCACTTTTTTCAATTTTGTCACTTTTATTCACATATTTTTCATCTCTGATACCACAACCATCAGGTCACAATTACATCTGCTCGATGATTTTTCGAGCAGACCTACACATAGAACCTAAATTAATCACCTGCAGTCAATTTCTACACAATCAGGTTTCATAACATTCACAATACAGAGCACCAACACTAATGATACACAACAACCAAACAAGCCTCCCCTGCACTGTAGTCACCCATTTCCCATTATTTAACCCTTTTTTTCCCCATTCTGTCATCCCTTCCCCCTCCCCTTCCAATTTTCCCTTCCCTCAATTACACCCCCCTTTTCTCCTCCCCCTTTTGTTTTCACTTCCCTCCCCCCCCCCCCTCCCCCTTTCCCCCCTCTTTTTCCCCCCTCCCCCCCCCTCCCTTTTCCTCCCCCCCCCCCTCCCCCGCTTTTTTCCCCCTGGTCCCTCCATACCCATTTCCCCCCCCCCCCCTCCCAAACCCCCGCCCCCCCACCCCCCTTTTATAAAAAAAAAAAAAAATTATATTTATATTTATCTTTATAATCTCTAATCCTTAATTTTCATGTTTCATTTTTAATTTCTAATTTTATATTTATATTTATTCTTATTTTTACATTCTTTATATTTATTTTTATTTTACAGTTATATTTATTGTCTTATCTATACCTATCTCATACCCATTTACATTTATCATTATTATTACTATTATTTTCAAATTTATACTCATTTTTATTCTTATTTATTATTTTTTATTATTATCATTATTACTTTTATTTATTTTGCATTTTTCTCTCCTCCGTATTTCCCCAAATTTCAACTTCGTATTCATCAGTGCATAATTTTACTCTATACGGACTTTGGCGGGAAAGCCTAAACTTTAAGGTTATATTATCAAAGATGAATATTCGGCGAGGATAATGCACAATATTTCCATCTCCAGAACAAGATTTGTTCCTCTAAATAGAGTTTTATTTATTTATTATTTATCATAACCGTCTATTAATTAGTAAATTACAGTCACTTTTATCTTACTTACGACGATTGGGTCACCAACCTCTGTCACTGGCATATTTTGATTAACAGGTCGGTCATGTTTATATCTATTTTCATTATTTTTTATTATTATTTCCTATTATCCCTATTATGATTATTACTTTTATTTTGATATCACTATTATTATTAGTATTATCACAGGAGATATTTCCTCTTACTAATCAATTAATTTCTGCATTAAGAATGTCATAGCTTAAATCTCCTGAAACATATTGTCGATTCTAATTATGTTAAATGTATGTTTAGAAAACGCACATTGTCTTTAATCTTATTTTTCTGTTGGATTTTCAGCTTATATAACTGTGATTTGATTAACCATTATCCTCCATAAAAAAATTCTGTTTATTAATTAAACCGTTATTCGATATTTTTGATCTAACACACCATACGCTTTGAACATTACTTTAATTGATTCCATTGTGATCCACATATATTAACTTTCATTTATGGAGGTTTAATAGAATAAGCACTGCCTGGTGGATAGAATTGTTTAACAAAAATTATGCCATAATTAGTGGTCTACGTATATTAACTATTACTTATGGAGCTTCAATAGAATAAGCACAGCCAGGTGGATGGAAGCGCTGAACAAACCTATGCCATAATTAGGCAATTAAGAACTCAGGAAAGGGATTGGTTGATGATCCCCTTTTTAAATGCACCATCTGAACACCACCATAGGCTGCCAGGTGAGCAAGCCCAGGTGGTGAAACGTACGTCCAACTAACGGCCTCACGCACGGACTCCTCACTGCAGGAGGAGCCGTGACCAACAGCAGTCATTCAGAACGGCTGAGCGGCAATGATCCATCGAGTTCGGGGAGATCGCGAGTGGTAATGTACAATAACCTACGGGTCAGACTCACTCACCCGACACTCCCCACACACTCTCTCTCTTCCTGTCAACTTTCACTTTCACGGACAGACACCCGGTCTCCGGTGGCGCATCCGGACCCTGCAAGGCAAGTGGCAACAGGGTCCGCCTAACACCACATACGGCTTCTCAGGCTGCCGTCCGCTGCCTTTCTTTCCACGGCACAACCCACGATCCCACTCTCATCTGTCCTCCGCTCCAATGATGAGGTCAGACAGCAGATGGGATCAGTGAACTGGAGTGCCGACTATCCTTTGCCCTCAGAGTTACAGTCTCACACTTGACCAGTTACCTGCAGGTAATTTTGATAAAATAACAAGTACCAACGCATACAAAAACATGGCAATAAACAAGGCGCAATTATTGGGGATATAAACACCTGTGATTTTGTTTTAACTTGTGCCTATTAAGATAATATCAATTGTTACCTAGCAACAGCAATGTTTTTTATTAGGAGCAGGTCTGTTTTGTGCAATCTCATTGCACAATAAATGTTGTTAAATGATGCAGTGTTATTAACACAATTGTGATTTAGTCTATTACTGTGGGCCTTTTTATTTCATTTTCGGACTCTGGCTCAGACCCAAGTGGCGCATTTAGGACCCTGCAAGGCTCATAAGCATCAGGGCCCATCTAACACCACGTTGGGGTCTCTAGCCAGTGTGCCAGTTCTATCTTTTTTCTGTGACACAGTCGACGGTCCTACTCTCATCTTTCCTCCGCTCATGAATGAGGTTAGACAGCAGATGGGACTAGCAGACTAGAGTGTCACTATCTAATTTTCTACTATCCATGCCAGCATAATCTTGTTTTTTCTTTATTTGCATTTGTTACATACCTGACAAACAACACTAATGTGTCAGTTTTTCATTCAAGATACAAATGAATCATTTTGGAGACAGAATGTTGCAGTAAAACCCAATTGTAACTATGTATTCTCTAACAGACATGGATATTATTTTCTCTTTAACATGGAAGAGATGTTAAAACACAGATTTACTCTGTGAAATATGGGGAGAAGCTGATCTCATATACACAGCAGTATTTTTCTGCAAGGTGTAATTAATTATATCACCAATATCATCTCTGCTGCTCACAGGATATTTTTGATAGATTACTATCATTTTTTGTCATTAATTTCTGTGATTACTGCTGTTCATTGGATAAGTTTGATAGATTACTATCATTTTTCTTATCATCCATTGTTGAGCAAAATATACAAATAATTTTAAGATGATGATATTTGCTCTTTTTTGAATTATTCATATTTTTACCACTGTTTAAAAGGGGAATAAGTAATTGATACGTCTAATATACCCCTGTTATTTTATTTTAGTTGAGTATTGGATAAATAAAAGCTAAGTTTTAATTATAGACAGTTTTCATCTTTTTCACATCATTAATCATCAAAAGAGTGCTCCAAATATAGGAATTTCTTCTATTTGGTAAGATGTGGGCTCTTCCACACCCACCAAATCATTCTGTATCTGGTACACTATTCCTGGGAGCACCTCCAACGTCAGAATAGTTGCCCACTTGGGCTTGATATATTTTTTCTGTTTAGTTGGTTGTTTGAGATTTAGTCATTCAATTATAACCAGTCTGGTGCAGGGTAAACCAAGTTTTGCCACAAAAGTCAATACTGACAAAGGCTAATAATCATTCATCTAGAACGTTTCCTAGAAAAACTTTAAAAAGTCAATAATCTGGAGAATTTTTGTAAGAAACACATTGGTACTTTCCCATGATGAGTGAGTGCTTCAGGATTTCTTGCACTTACATGGGCTATTAACCAAAAGGTTGGTGGTTCAATCCCACCCAGGGATGTAATTGACCTTGTCATCAGATTTTGGTGATCTTTAAGTAGACAAGTCAAAATTTCAAACCCCCTCTTATGGTGTAGGGTACCTGGCCTTCTCTGACGTAATCAGAGTTAGATTTAATTAAGTGATTTTATAAAAAACAGCTAGGAAGCACAATTTAGCAGTGGGTTGCAGAGAAAAAAATAACATTTTAAACCTACCGGTAATTTTTTTTTCTCGTAGTCCGTAGAGGATGATGGGGACTCCGTAAGGACCATGGGGGATAGACGGGCTCCGCAGCAGACATGGGCACTTTAAGAAAGACTTTAGATCTGGGTGTGCACTGGCTCCTCCCTCTATGCCCCTCCTCCATACCTCAGTTAGAGAAACTGTGCCCAGAGGAGACGGACAGTACGAGGAAAGGATTTTTGTTAATCCAAGGTCAAGATTCATACCAGCCACACCAATCACACCGTATAACTTGTGATATACTACCCAGTTAACAGTATGAATCAAATCTAACTCTGATTACATCAGAGAAGGCCAGGTACCCTACACCATAGCAGGGGTTTTCGAAATTTTGACTTGTCTACTTAAAGATCAACAAAATCTGATAATAAGTTCAATTACATCCCTGGGTGGGATTGAACCACCAACCTTTTGGTTAATAGCCGTATACACTAACTGATTGCGCCACAGCGAAACTTTGCAAAAGTACATACTGACAAAGGCTAATAAGCATTCATCTAGAACGTTTCCTATAAAAACTTTAAATAGTCAATAATCTGGAGAGTTTTTGTAAGATGTTTCTTCCATCAACCAATGAAGAAACACATTGGTACTTTCCCATGATGAGTGAGTGCTTCAGGATCTCTTGCACTTACATGTGCAGCAGAGTACTGTAATGGAAGCATGCTGGGTCCATAACCCAGAGGTAGGCAGATTGAAACTATCCTCTGCTATATGACTTGTCTACTTAAATATTACCAAAATTTGATCACAAGGTCAATTACGTCCCTGGATGGGATTGAACCACCAACCTTTTGATTAATAGCTGAACACACTAACCGATTGCGCCACAGAGACACTTTGCAAAAAGTACATACTGACAAAGACTAATAAGCATTCATCTAGAACGTTTCCTAGAAAAACTTTAAAAAGTCAATAACCTGGAGAGTTTTTGTAAGATGTTTCTTCCAGCAACCAATGAAGAAACACATTGGTACTTTCCCATGATGAGTGAGTGCTTCAGGATCTCTTGCACTTACATGTGCAGCAGAGTACTGCAATGGAAGCATGCTGGGCCCATAACCCAGAGGTAGGCAGATTGATACTATCCTTTGCTATATGCATTTTTTTTGTTCATTAAAGTAATCCAAAACTGGGATTGATATTTTAGCTTTTATTTTTACTTAAAGTACAATAACTTTTACCATTTTAATTTGTTTTAATAGTATATTGACAGTGTTGTTTTCTTTCAAAAATCCAATTAATTTTCTTTACCCGATTATTAAAATGGTAAGTGACAAAAACAAACTACATTGTCACCAGAAGAGCAATACAAAATGTACAAGTGATATATTAAAATCATCTTTCCAGCTTGAATTTCAATGATGCATTGGGGCAACGATTTTGTGAGAAACATCTTCACCCTTAAATAAAGATTTTCTTAATTCCTTACCTGTGTGCTAATTAGATATCACCTTGTTTTCACATTAAACAGACTTCCACATGAGAAAGCAGCAAGGATGCAGTGGCGTTAATGTTTCCTGGTGTCAACCTGTATTATTTCAGTAGATATTGAAATGAGGATGCATCTTGCCTTTCCAATGAAGCAAGTTTAATTTAGTAATAGGTGAAAAACCATCCCTACAAATATGTTAATCAGATACTTGGCTTTGTGGACACTTTTCAGAGAACAAATTAGTTAGCATAAAAATAAAGCCAGAAAATGAAGAGCTGTTTAATCACTCAATTGGATTTTTCTGCCAGCATATTTCTTTTTCTCTGCAACCCACTGCTAAATTGTGCTTCCTAGCTGTTTTTTTTATAAAATCACTGATTCAAATCTAACTCTGATTACATCAGAGTAGGCCAGGTACCCTACACCATAAGAAGGGGGTTTGAAATTTTGACTTGTCTACTTAAAGATCACCAAAATCTGATAACAAGGTCAATTACATCGCTGGGTGGGATTGAACCACCAACCCTTTGATTAATAACCAAACACACTAACCGATTGCGCCACAGAGACACTTTACAAACATACATACTGACAAAGGCTAATAAGCATTCATCTAGAACGTTTCCTAGAAAAACTTTAAAAAGTCAATAATCTGGAGAGTTTTTGTAAGATGTTTCTTCCATCAACCAACGAAGAAACACATTGGTACTTTCCCATGATGAGTGAGTGCTTCAGGATCTCTTGCACTTACATGTGCAGCAGAGTACTGCAATGGAAACATGCTGGGCCCATAACCCAGAGGTAGGCAGATTGAAACTATCCTCTGCTATATGCATTTTTTTTTGTTAATTAAAGTAATCCAAAACTGGGATTGATATTTTTGCTCTTTTATTTTTACTTAAAGTACAATAACTTTTACCATTTTAATTTGTTTTAATAGTATATTGACAGTATTGTTTTCTTTCAAAAATCCACTTAATTTTCTTTACCCTATTATTAAAATGGTAATTGACAAAAACAAACTACATTGTCACCAGAAGAGCAATACAAAATGTACAAGTGATATATTAAAATCATCTTTCCAGCTTGAATTTCAATGATGCATTGGGGCAACGATTTTGTGAGAAACACCTTCACCCTTAAATAAAGATTTTCTTAATTCCTTACCTGTGTGCTAATTAGATATCACCTTGTTTTCACATTAAACAGACTTCCACATGCGAAAGCAGCAAGGATGCAGTGGCGTTAATGTTTCCTGGTGTCAACCTGTATTATTTCAGTAGACATTGAAATGAGGATGCATCTTGCTGCCTTTCCAATGAAGCAAGTTTAATTCAGTAATAGGTGAAAAACCATTCCTACAAAGGTGTTAATCAGAGACTTGGCTTTGTGGACACTTTTCAGAGAGCAAATTTGTTAGCATAAACATAAAATCAGAAAATGAAGAGCTGTTTAAACAGCTACTGCCTGAGGGTCTCTTGACCTGGTGCAATACCTCTGTAGCTTTTTGTTGAGGCGGGACGCCATCATGTCTATCTGGAACAGTCCCCACCGACTTGCAATCTGTGCGAAGACTTCCTGATGGAGTCCCCACTCTCCTGGATGTAGGTCGTGTCTGCTGAGGAAGTCTGCTTCCCAGTTGTCCACTCCCGGAATGAACACTGCTGACAGTGCGCTTACATGATTCTCCACCCAGCGAAGAATTCTGGTGGCTTCCGCCATCGCCACTCTGCTCCTTGTGCCGCCTTGGCGGTTTACATGAACTACTGCGGTGACGTTGTCTGACTGGATCAGAACTGGTTGGTCGCGAAGTAAGGTCTCCGCTTGACATAGGGCGTTGTATATGGCCCTTAGCTCCAGGATGTTGATGTGAAGACAAGTCTCCTGACTTGACCAAAGACCTTGGAAATTTCTTCCCTGTGTGGCTGCTCCCCAACCTCGGAGGCTCGCGTTCGTGGTCACCAGGATCCAGTCCTGAATGCCGAACCTGCGGCCCTCTAGAAGGTGAGCACTCTGCAGCCACCACAGGAGAGATACCCTGGCCCTGGGGGACAGGGTGATCAACTGATGAATCTGTAGATGTGACCCGGACCACTTGTCCAGTAGGTCCCATTGCAAGATCCTCGCATGGAACCTGCCGAAGGGAATGGCCTCGTATGATGCCACCATCATTCCCAGGACTCGAGTGCAGTGATGCACTGACACCTGTTTTGGTTTCAATAGGTTCCTGACCAGAGTCATGAGTTCCTGGGCCTTTTCTATCGGAAGATAAACCCTTTTCTGGTCCGTATCCAGAATAATGCCCAAGCAAAGTCAGACGAGTCGTAGGAACCAACTGCGACTTCGGGATATTGAGAATCCAGCCGTTTTGCTGTAACACCTTCAATGAAAGTTATACGCTGTTCAGCAACTGCTCTCTTGATCTCGCTTTTATGAGGAGATCGTTCAAGTACGGGATAATTGTGACACCTTGCTTTCGCAGGAGCACCATAATTTCTGTCATTACCTTGGTGAAAATTCTCGGAGAAAATTCTGGAGAGACCAAACGGCAACGTCTGAAATTGGTAATGACAATACTGTACCGCAAATCTTAGGTACGCCTGATGAGGTGGATAAATGAGTACATGAAGGTATGCATCCTTTATGTCCAGAGATATCATAAAATCCCCCCCTTCTAGGCTGGCGATGACCGCTCTTAGCGATTCCATCTTGAACTTGAACCTTTTCAAGTATAGGTTCAGGGATTTTAAATTTAATATGGGTCTGACCAAACCGTCCGGTTTTGGGACTACAAACAGGGTCGAATAATTTCCCTTTCCTTGTTGAAGCAGGGGAACCTTGACCACCACCTGTTGAAGATACAATTTGTGAATTGCATTTAACACTATCTCCCTTTCCTGGGGAGAAGATGGTAGGGCCGATTTGAAAAACCGGCGAGGAGGCACCTCTTCGAATTTCAGCTTGCAACCCTGAGAAACAATTTCTATTGCCTAGGGATCCACCTGCGAATGAACCCAGATGTGGCTGAAAACTCGAAGACGTGCCCCCAACTGGGCGGACTCCTTTAGCGGAGCCCCAGCGTCATGCGGTGGATTTTGTAGAGGCCGGGGAGGACTTCTGTTCCTGGGAACTAGCTGTGTTGTGCAGCTTCTTCCCTCTGCCCTTACCTCTGGCAAGAAAGGACGCACCTCGTACTTTCTTGTTTCTCTGTGATCGAAAGGACTGCATTTGATAATGTGGTGCTTTCTTAGGCTGTGAGGGAATATAAGGCAAAAAATTTGATTTACCAGCTGTAGCTGTGGAGACAAGGTCCGAGAGACCTTCCCCAAACAATTCCTCACCCCTGTAAGGTAAAACCTCCATATGCCTTTTTGAGTCGGCATCACCTGTCCATTGCCGGGTCCATAGGACTCGTCTAGCAGAAATCGACATAGCGTTTATTCTAGAACCCAGTAGACTAATGTCACTTTGAGCATCTCTCATATATAGGACAGCATCTTTTATATGCCCTATGGTCAATAACATAGCATCCTTATCTAGGGTCTCAATCTCTGCTGATAAGGTATCTGTCCATGCTGCCACCGCGCTACAACCTCGGCCGACGCAATTGCCGGTCTGAGTAAGGTACCAGAATGTGTGTAAATGGACTTTAGGGTAACCTCCTGCTTGCGGTCAGCAGGGTCCCTGATGGTAGCCGTATCCTGGGATGGCAGCGCTACCTTTTTGGATAAGCGTGTCAATGCTTTATCCACCCTAGGGGAGGATTCCCACCGTATCCTGTCCATTGGCGGGAAAGGATACGCCATAAGAATCCTTTTGGGAATCTGCAGCTTTTTGTCTGGAGATTCCCAAGCTTTTTCACATAATTCGTTCAACTCATGTGAGGGGGGAAAGGTTATCTCAGGTTTCTTTCCCTTATACATGTGTACCCTCGTGTCAGGGACAGGGGACTCTGTGATGTGCAAAACATCTTTTATTGCAATAATCATATATCGAATACATTTAGCCAATTTTGGTTGTAACTTTGCATCATCGTAGTCGACACTGGAGTCAGAATCCGTGTCGGTATCTGTGTCAACTATTTGGGATAGTGGGCGCTTTTGAGACCCCGAAGGTCCCTGCGACATAGGGACAGGCATGGGTTGACTCCCTGACTGTTCCCTAGCTTCAGCTTTGTCTAATCTCTTGTGTAATAAGTTTACATTAGCACTTAAAACATTCCACATATCCATCCAGTCAGGTGTCGGCGTTGTCGATGGAGACACCACATTAATTTGCTCCTGCTCCTCTCTAGGAGAGCCTTCTACCTCAGACATGTCGACACACGTGTACCGACACACCATACACTCAGGGAATCCTCTTATCTGAGGACAGTTCCCCAACAAGGCCCTTTGGAGAGACAGAGAGAGAAAGTATGCCAGCACACACCCCAGCGCTATATGACCCAGGAAAAAAACACAATCATTTTATGTTTACCCAGTAGCGCTGTATTTCCATATATATATGCGCCTAATTATGTGCCCTCTCTTCTTTAAGACCCTCTTTCTACCGTGGTATAAGCAGGGGAGAGTCCATGGAGCTTCCCCTCAGCGGTGCTGTGGAGAAAATGGCGCTGGTGAGTGCTGAGGGAGAAGCCCCACCCCCTCAGCGACGGGCTTCTGTCCCGCTCAAATATAGTAAAAAAATGGCGGGGGCTCTTATATATATATACAGTGCCTAGCTGCATATATATTTATTTTGCCAAAGAGAGGTCTATATTGCTGCCCAGGGCGTCCCCCCTGCGCCCTTCACCCTTACACTGACTGCCGTGTGTGAGGTGTATGGGAGCAATGGAGCACAGCTTTACTGCTGTGCGTTACCTCAGTGAAGATCATGAAGTCTTCCGCCGCCTCTGAAGTCTTCTTTTCTTCTCATACTCACCCGGCTTCTATCTTCCGGCTCTGCGAGGGGGACGGCGGCACGGCTCTGGGACGGACGGCGAGGGTGAGACCTGCGTACCGATCCCTCTGGAGCTAATGCTGTACAGTAGCCTAAGAAGCAGAGCCTATCAACTCACAGAAGTAGGTGTGCATCTCTCCCCTCCGCCCCTCGATGCAGGGAGTCTGTTGCCAGCAGGCTCCCTGAAAATAAAAAAATCTAACAAATATACTTTCTGTCAGGAAACTCAGGAGAGCTTCCTGAAAAGCACCCAGTCTCCTCTGGGCACAGTAGTAAACTGAGGTCTGGAGGAGGGGCATAGAGGGAGGAGCCAGTGCACACCCAGATCTAAAGTCTTTCTTAAAGTGCCCATGTCTCCTGCGGAGCCCGTCTATCCCCCATGGTCCTTACGGAGTCCCCAGCATCCTCTAGGACGTAAGAGAAAAATTATGCTGGCAGAAAAATCCAATTGAGTGATTAAACAGCTCCAGAGCTGCTCTGTAAGGCAAGTAAAAGGGTGTGGGCCCTGCAGCACTACCTGTAGTTTGCATTGTGCATTGGAAGCCTAGTTTGCTGTCTGTTTCCACTTCTTTTTTCTTGAGCCCCTCCCGTCTATACCCTTGTGCACTATCCTGACTTCTCCTCCCGTCTGCTTACTTTGTGCCTTCCAATGCACAATGCAAACTACAGGTAGTGCTGCAGGGCCCACACCCTTTTACTTGCCTTACAGAGCAGCTCTTGAGCTGTTACAGTGCCCAGCTGCTGCAAGAAATCAGCGTGAATGCTTCAGGGGCTGGGGCATGGCCAACATGAGCCCCACACCGAAGGAGGGTGGGGGTGTTTAATGCGAACTAGGGGTCTCGCACAATGCGAACTACAGGTAGTGCTGCAGGGCCCACACCCTTTTACTTGCATTACAGAGCAGCTCTGGAGCTGTTACAGTGCCCAGCTGCTGCAAGAAATCAGCTTGAATCCTTCAGGGGCTGGGGCATAGCCAACATGAGCCCCACACCGACGGAGGGTGGAGGTGTTTAATGCGAACTAGGGGTCATCCAAGTGCCGCAAAAGGCCGCCATGCCCTGCACGCCCCTTTTCTCTTTTCATATGCAGACGAGGGTTGAAGCCAACTTTGACCCACTGCTTGGATGACATCGCCATATGCAAATCCATCTGCTGCAGGCCTTCCCCCAGGAATGCTTGCACTAGTTGTTGCATTTGGTTTGTTGTTTGGGGGTGCTTCAGTATTAGGCAGCCTTCTGCCCTCCCATGTTCATCTGAAAATATGTGTTCTCCCTGCAGTTGTTGTCCCCAGATGAGAGTTCCCTTGTGCTGCCTCAGTTGAATCTCCTTTACTTGACAGAGATGTGCCTGAGCAGCGGCCCTCCCCAGCCCTATCCCAAATCATACTTATTTTGCATAGGAGATACCATGGTCATGAAGACTGTTCTCCCAGGGTGCGGTTCATTCATTGCATTCTGGGTATGCTGACCCCTGTGATTTCCCCAAATGTGGGAAACTCGACTGCATTATTTAATGCGAACTAGGGGTCATCCAAGCACCGCAAAAGGCCGCCATGCCCTGCATACCCCTTTTCTCTTTTCATAAGCAGACGAGGTTTGAAGCCAACCTTGACCCACTGCTTGGATGACATCACTTGCTGCCTTTCCAATGAAGCAAGTTTAATTTAATAATAGGTGAAAAACCATCCCTACAAAGGTGATAATCAGATACTTGGCTTTGTGGACACTTTTCAGAGCACAAATTTGTTAGCATAAAAATAAAGCCAGAAAATGAAGAGCTGTTTAATCACTCAATTGGATTTTTCTGCCAGCATATTTCTTTTTCTCTGCAACCCACTGCTAAATTGTGCTTTGTGGCTGTTTTTTTTATAAAATCACTTAATCAAATCTAACTCTGATTACATCAGAGAAGGCCAGGTACCCTACACCATAAGAGGTGGTTTGAAATTTTTACTTGTCTACTTAAAGATCACCAAAATCTGATAACAAGGTCAATTACGTCCCTAGGTGGGATTGAACCACCAACCTTTTGGTTAACAACTGAACACGCTAACTGTTTGTGCCTCAGAGACACTTTGCGAAAGTACATACTGACAAAGGCTAATAAGCATTCATCTAGAACGTTTCCTAGAAAAACTTTAAAAAGTCAATAATCTGGAGAGTTTTTGTAAGATGTTTCTTCCATCAACCAATGAAGAAACACATTGGTACTTTCCCATGATGAGTGAGTGCTTCAGGATCTCTTGCACTTACATGTGCAGCAGAGTACTGTAATGGAAGCATGCTGGGTCCATAACCCAGAGGTAGGCAGATTGAAACTATCCTCTGCTATATGCATTGTTTTTTGTTAATTAAAGTAATCCAAAACTGGGATTGATATTTTTGCTCTTTTATTTTTACTTAAAGTACAATAACTTTTACCATTTTAATTTGTTTTAATAGTATATTGACAGTATTGTTTTCTTTCAAAAATCCACTTAATTTTCTTTACCCTATTATTAAAATGGTAATTGACAAAAACAAACTACATTGTCACCAGAAGAGCAGTACAAAATATACAAGTGATATATTAAAATCATCTTTCCAGCTTTAATTTCAATGATGCCTTGGTGCAACAATTTTGTGAGAAACATCTTCACCCATAAAGAAAGATTTTCTTAATTCCTTACCTGTGTGCTGATTAGATATCACCTTGTTTTCACATTAAACAGACTTCCCCTTGAGGAAGCAGCAAGGATGCAGTGACGTTTATGTTTCCTGGTGTCAACCTGTATTATTTCAGTAGACATTGAAATGAGGATGCATCTTGCTGCCTTTCCAATGAAGCAAGTTTAATTCAGTAATAGGTGAAAAACCATTCCTACTAAAGGTGTTAATCAGAGACTTGGCTTTGTGGACACTTTTCAGAGAGCAAATTTGTTAGCATAAACATAAAATCAGAAAATGAAGAGCTGTTTAATCACTCAATTGGACTTTTCTGCCAGCATAATTTTTTTTCTCTGCAACCCACTGCTAAATTGTGCTTCCTAGCTGTTTTTTATAAAATCACTTAATCAAATCTAACTCTGATTACATCAGAGAAGGCCGGGTACCCTACACCATAAGAGGGGGTTTGAAATTTTGACTTGTCTACTTAAAGATCACCAAAATCTGATAACAAGGTCAATTACGTCCCTGGGTGGGATTGAATCACCAACCTTTAGGTTAATAGCCATACACACTAACTGATTGCGCCATAGCGACACTTTGCGAAAGTACATACTGACAAAGGCTAATAAGCATTCATCTAGAACGTTTCCTAGAAAAACTTTAAAAAGTCAATAATCTGGAGAATTTTTGTAAGAAACACATTGGTACTTTCCCATGATGAGTGAGTGCTTCAGGATCTCTTGCACTTACATGGGCTATTAACCAAAAGGTTCCCACCCAGTGATGTAATTGACCTTGTGATCAGATTTTGGTGATCTTTAAGTAGACAAGTCAAAATTTCAAACCCCCTCTTATGGTGTAGGGTACCTGGCCTTCTCTGACGTAATCAGAGTTAGATTTAATTAAGGTGCGCAAGGGCATAGAAGGGAGCGGTTTAAGAAAAGAGAAGTGGAAACAGACAGCAAACTAGGCTGGAGAGAGACCTGAGACAAAGAGATCTGAATTATACGAGAGCCGACCAGGGGAAACACAAATTATGCAGTCAAGTTTCCCACATTTGGGGAAATCGCAGGAGCAGCACACCCAGAGTGCAATGGGTGAGCCTTGCCCTGGGAGAAGCACCTTCATGATCATAGTATCTCACCTGGCAGGTAAGTAGGAGTTGGGCTAGTGCTGGGGAGGGTCGCTGCTCGGGTACGCCCCTGTCAAGTGAAGGAGATCCAACTGAGGCAGCACAAGGGAACTCTCGAAAGAAGAACAAGGCTAGAGGAAGATCTGAGACAAAGAAATCTGACTTTTACCAGAGCTGACCAGAGGAAAGCACAAACACAGTCCCCCACTACCACCAGGAAACATTAACGCCACTGCATCCTTGCTGCTTTCTCATGTGGTAGTCTATTTAATGTGAAAACAAGGTGATATCTAATTAGCACACAGAAAAGAAAATTAAGTGAATTTTTGAAAGAAAACAATACTGTCAATATACTATTAAAACAAATTAAAATGGTAAAAGTTATTGTACTTTAAGTAAAAATAAAAGAGCAAAAATGTCAATCCCAGTTTTGGATTACTTTAATTAACAAAAAAAATGCATATAGCAGAGGATAGTTTCAATCTGCCTACCTCTGGGTTATGGACCCAGCATGCTTCCATTACAGTACTCTGCTGCACATGTATGTGCAAGAGATCCTGAAGCACTCACTCATCATGGGAAAGTACCAATGTGTTTCTTCATTGGTTGATGGAAGAAACATCTTACAAAAACTCTCCACATTATTGACTTTTTAAAATGTTTCTAGGAAACGTTCTAGATGAATGCTTATTAGCCTTTTTCAGTATATGCTTTTGCAAAGTGTCGCTGTGGCGCAATCAGTTAGTGTGTAAGGCTATTAACCAAAAGGTTGGTGGTTCAATCCCACCCAGGGGCGTAATTGACCTTGTTATCAGATTTTGGTGATCTTTATGTAGACAAGTCAAAATTTCAAACCCCCTCTTATGGTGTAGGGTACCTGGCCTTCTCTGATGTAATCAGAGTTAGATTTGATTCAGTGATTTTATAAAAACAGCTAGGAAGCACAATTTAGCAGTGGGTTGCAGAGAAAAAGAAATATGCTGGCAAAAAAATCCAATTGAGTGATTAAACAGCTCTTCATTTTCTGGCTTTATTTTTATGCTAACAAATTTGTTCTCTGAAAAGTGTCCACAAAGCCAAGTCTCTGATTAACACCTTTGTAGGGATGGTTTTTCACCTATTACTAAATTAAACTTGCTTCATTGGAAAGGCAGCAAGATGCATCCTCATTTCAATATCTACAGAAATAATACAGGTTGACACCAGGAAACATTAACGCCACTGCATCCTTGCTGCTTTCTCATGTGGAAGTCTGTTTAATGTGAAAACAAGGTGATATCTAATTAGCACACAGGTAAGGAATTAAGAAAATCTTTATTTAAGGGTGAAGATGTTTCTCACAAAATCGTTGCCCCAATGCATCATTGAAATTCAAGCTGGAACGATGATTTTAATATATCACTTGTACATTTTGTATTGCTCTTCTGGTGACAATGTAGTTTGTTTTTGTCAATTACCATTTTAATAATAGGGTAAAGAAAATTAATTGGATTTTTGAAAGAAAACAATACTGTCAATATACTATTAAAACAAATTAAAATGGTAAAAGTTATTGTACTTTAAGTAAAAATAAAAGAGCAAAAATATCAATCCCAGTTTTGGATTACTTTAATTAACAAAAAAAAATGCATATAGCAAAGGATAGTTTCAATCTGCCTACCTCTGGGTTATGGACCCAGCATGCTTCCATTACAGTACTCTGCTGCACATGTAAGTGCAAGAGGTCCTGAAGCACTCACTTATCATGGGAAAGTACCAATGTGTTTCTTCATTGGTTGATGGAAGAAACATCTTACAAAAACTCTCCACATTATTGACTTTTTAAAATGTTTCTAGGAAACGTTCTAGATATATGCTTATTAGCCTTTGTCAGTATGTACTTTTGCAAAGTGTCGCTGTGGCGCAATCAGTTAGTGTGTATGGTTATTAAACAAAAGGTTGGTGGTTCAATCCCACCCAGGGACGTAATTGACCTTGTTATCAGATTTTGGTGATCTTTAAGTAGACAAGTCAAAATTTCAAACCCCCTGTTATGGTGTAGGGTACCTGGCCTTCTCTGATGTAATCAGAGTTAGATTTGATTCAGTGATTTTATAAAAACAGCTAGGAAGCACAATTTAGCAGTGGGTTGCAGAGAAAAAGAAATATGCTGGCAAAAAAATCCAATTGAGTGATTAAACAGCTCTTCATTTTCTGGCTTTATTTTTATGCTAACAAATTTGTTCTCTGAAAAGTGTCCACAAAGCCAAGTCTCTGATTAACACCTTTGTAGGGATGGTTTTTCACCTATTACTAAATTAAACTTGCTTCATTGGAAAGGCAGCAAGATGCATCCTCATTTCAATGTCTACTGAAATAATACAGGTTGACACCAGGAAACATTAACGCCACTGCATCCTTGCTGCTTTCGCATGTGGAAGTCTGTTTAATGTGAAAACAAGGTGATATCTAATTAGCACACAGGTAAGGAATTAAGAAAATCTTTATTTAAGGGTGAAGGTGTTTCTCACAAAATCGTTGCCCCAATGCATCATTGAAATTCAAGCTGGAAAGATGATTTTAATATGTCACTTGTACATTTTGTATTGCTCTTCTGGTGACAATGTCGTTTGTTTTTGTCAATTACCATTTTAATAATAGGGTAAAGAAAATTAAGTGGATTTTTGAAAGAAAACAATACTGTCAATATACTATTAAAACAAATTAAAATGGTAAAAGTTATTGTACTTTAAGTAAAAATAAAAGAGCAAAAATATCAATCCCAGTTTTGGATTACTTTAATTAACAAAAAAAAATGCATATAGCAGAGGATAGTTTCAATCTGCCTACCTCTGGGTTATGGGCCCAGCATTTTTCCATTGCAGTACTCTGCTGCACATGTAAGTGCAAGAGATCCTGAAGCACTCACTCATCATGGGAAAGTACCAATGTGTTTCTTCGTTGGTTGATGGAAGAAACATCTTACAAAAACTCTCCAGATTATTGACTTTTTAAAGTTTTTCTAGGAAACGTTCTAGATGAATGCTTATTAGCCTTTGTCAGTATGTACGTTTGTAAAGTGTCTCTGTGGCGCAATCTGTTAGTGTGTTTGGTTATTAATCAAAGGGTTGGTGGTTCAATCCCACCCAGGGATGTAATTGACCTTGTTATCAGATTTTGGTGATCTTTAAGTAGACAAGTCAAAATTTCAAACCCCCTTCTTATGGTGTAGGGTACCTGGCCTACTCTGATGTAATCAGAGTTAGATTTGAATAAGTGATTTTATAAAAAAAACAGCTAGGAAGCACAATTTAGCAGTGGGTTGCAGAGAAAAAGAAATATGCTGGCAGAAAAATCCAATTGAGTGATTAAACAGCTCTTCGTTTTCTGGCTTTATTTTTATGCTAACGAATTTGTTCTCTGAAAAGTGTCCACAAAGCCAAGTATCTGATTAACATATTTGTAGGGATGGTTTTTCACCTATTACTAAATTAAACTTGCTTCATTGGAAAGGCAGCAAGATGCATCCTCATTTCAATATCTACTGAAATAATACAGGTTGACACCAGGAAACATTAACGCCACTGCATCATTGCTGCTTTCTCATGTGGAAGTCTGTTTAATGTGAAAACAAGGTGATATCTAATTAGCACACAGGTAAGGAATTAAGAAAATCTTTATTTAAGGGTGAAGATGTTTCTCACAAAATCGTTGCCCCAATGCATCATTGAAATTCAAGCTGGAAAGATGATTTTAATATATCACTTGTACATTTTGTATTGCTCTTCTGGTGACAATGTAGTTTGTTTTTGTCAATTACCATTTTAATAATCGGGTAAAGAAAATTAATTGGATTTTTGAAAGAAAACAATACTGTCAATATACTATTAAAACAAATTAAAATGGTAAAAGTTATTGTACTTTAAGTAAAAATAAAAGCTAAAATATCAATCCCAGTTTTGGATTACTTTAATGAACAAAAAAAAAATGCATATAGCAAAGGATAGTATCAATCTGCCTACCTCTGGGTTATGGGCCCAGCATGCTTCCATTGCAGTACTCTGCTGCACATGTAAGTGCAAGAGATCCTGAAGCACTCACTCATCATGCGAAAGTACCAATGTGTTTCTTCATTGGTTGCTGGAAGAAACATCTTACAAAAACTCTCCAGATTATTGACTTTTTAAAGTTTTTCTAGGAAACGTTCTAGATGAATGCTTATTAGTCTTTGTCAGTATGTACTTTTCGCAAAGTGTCTCTGTGGCGCAATTGGTTAGTGTGTTCAGCTATTAATCAAAAGGTTGGTGGTTCAATCCCATCCAGGGACGTAATTGACCTTGTGATCAGATTTTGGTAATATTTAAGTAGACAAGTCAAAATTGCAAACCCCCTCTTATGGTGTAGGGTACCTGGCCTTCTCTGATGTAATCAGAGTTAGATTTCATTAAGTGATTTTATAAAAAAACAGCTAGGAAGCACAATTTAGCAGTGGGTTGCAGAGAAAAAGAAAAATGCTGGCAGAAAAATCCAATTGAGTGATTAAACAGCTCTTCATTTTCTGGCTTTATTTTTATGATAACAAATTTGTTCTCTGAAAAGTGTCCACAAAGCCAAGTATCTGATTAACATCTTTGTAGGGATGGTTTTTCACCTATTACTAAATTAAACTTGCTTCATTGGAAAGGCAGCAAGATGCATCCTCATTTCAATATCTACGGAAATAATACAGGTTGACACCAGGAAACATTAACGCCACTGCATCTTTGCTGTTTTCTCATGTGGAAGTCTGTTTAATGTGAAAACAAGGTGATATCTAATTAGCACACAGGTAAGGAATTAAGAACATCTTTATTTAAGGGTGAAGATGTTTCTCACAAAATCGTTGCCCCAATGCATCATTGAAATTCAAGCTGGAAAGATGATTTTAATATATCACTTGTACATTTTGTATTGCTCTTCTGGTGACAATGTAGTTTGTTTTTGTCAATTACCATTTTAATAATCGGGTAAAGAAAATTAATAGGATTTTTGAAAGAAAACAATACTGTCAATATACTATTAAAACAAATTAAAATGGTAAAAGTTATTGTACTTTAAGTAAAAATAAAAGAGCAAAAATATCAATCCCAGTTTTGGATTACTTTAATTAACAAAAAAAATGCATATAGCAGAGGATAGTTTCAATCTGCCTACCTCTGGGTTATGGACCCAGCATGCTTCCATTACAGTACTCTGCTGCACATGTAAGTGCAAGAGATCCTGAAGCACTCACTCATCATGGGAAAGTACCAATGTGTTTCTTCATTGGTTGATGGAAGAAACATCTTACAAAAACTCTCCACATTATTGACTTTTTAAAATGTTTCTAGGAATCGTTCTAGATGAATGCTTATTAGCCTTTGTCAGTATGTTCTTTTGCAAAGTGTCGCTGTGGCGCAATCAGTTAGTGTGTAAGGCTATTAACCAAAAGGTTGGTGATTCAATCCCACCAAGGGACTTAATTGACCTTGTTATCAGATTTTGGTGATCTTTAAGTAGACAAGTCAAAATTTCAAACCCCCTATTATGGTGTAGGGTACCTGGCCTTCTCTAATGTAATCAGAGTTAGATTTGATTCAGTGATTTTATAAAAACAGCTAGGAAGAACAATTTAGCAGTGGGTTGCAGAGAAAAAGAAATATGCTGGCAGAAAAATCCAATTGAGTGATTAAACAGCTCTTCATTTTCTGGCTTTATTTTTATACTAACAAATTTGTTCTCTGAAAAGTGTCCACAAAGCCAAGTCTCTGATTAACACCTTTGTAGGGATGGTTTTTCACCTATTACTAAATTAAACTTGCTTCATTGGAAAGGCAGCAAGATGCATCTTCATTTCAATGTCTACTGAAATAATACAGGTTGACACCAGGAAACATTAACGCCACTGCATCCTTGCTGCTTTCGCATGTGGAAGTCTGTTTAATATGAAAACAAGGTGATATCTAATTAGCACACAGGTAAGGAATTAAGAAAATCTTTATTTAAGGGTGAAGATGTTTCTCACAAAATCGTTGCCCCAATGCATCATTGAAATTCAAGCTGGAAAGATGATTTTAATATATCACTTGTACATTTTGTATTGCTCTTCTGGTGACAATGTAGTTTGTTTTTGTCAATTACCATTTTAATAATCGGGTAAAGAAAATTAAGTGGATTTTTGAAAGAAAACAATACTGTCAATATACTATTAAAACAAATTAAAATGGTAAAAGTTATTGTACTTTAAGTAAAAATAAAAGAGCAAAAATATCAATCCCAGTTTTGGATTACTTTAATTAACAAAAAAAAAATGCATATAGCAGAGGATAGTTTCAATCTGCCTACCTCTGGGTTATGGACCCAGCATGCTTCCATTACAGTACTCTGCTGCACATGTAAGTGCAAGAGGTCCTGAAGCACTCACTTATCATGGGAAAGTACCAATGTGTTTCTTCATTGGTTGATGGAAGAAACATCTTACAAAAACTCTCCACATTATTGACTTTTTAAAATGTTTCTAGGAATCGTTCTAGATGAATGCTTATTAGCCTTTGTCAGTATGTACTTTTGCAAAGTGTAGCTGTGGCGCAATCAGTTAGTGTGTAAGGCTATTAACCAAAAGGTTGGTTATTCAATCCCACCCAGGGACTTAATTGACCTTGTTATCAGATTTTGGTGATCTTTAAGTAGACAAGTCAAAATTTCAAACCCCCTGTTATGGTGTAGGGTACCTGGCCTTCTCTGATGTAATCAGAGTTAGATTTGATTCAGTGATTTTATAAAAACAGCTAGGAAGCACAATTTGGCAGTGGGTTGCAGAGAAAAAGAAATATGCTGGCAGAAAAATCCAATTGAGTGATTAAACAGCTCTTCATTTTCTGGCTTTATTTTTATGCTAACTAATTTGTTCTCTGAAAAGTGTCCACAAAGCCAAGTATCTGATTAACATATTTGTAGGGATGGTTTTTCACCTATTACTAAATTAAACTTGCTTCATTGGAAAGGCAGCAAGATGCATCCTCATTTCAATATCTACTGAAATAATACAGGTTGACACCAGGAAACATTAACGCCACTGCATCCTTGCTGCTTTCGCATGTGGAAGTCTGTTTAATGTGAAAACAAGGTGATATCTAATTAGCACACAGGTAAGGAATTAAGAAAATCTTTATTTAAGGGTGAAGATGTTTCTCACAAAATCGTTGCCCCAATGCATCATTGAAATTCAAGCTGGAAAGATGATTTTAATATATCACTTGTACATTTTGTATTGCTCTTATGGTGACAATGTAGTTTGTTTTTGTCAATTACCATTTTAATAATAGGTAAAGAAAATTAAGTGGATTTTTGAAAGAAAACAATACTGTCAATATACTATTAAAACAAATTAAAATGGTAAAAGTTATTGTACTTTAAGTAAAAATAAAAGCTAAAATATCAATCCCAGTTTTGGATTACTTTAATGAACAAAAAAAAAATTCATATAGCAAAGGATAGTTTCAATCTGCCTACCTCTGGGTTATGGGCCCAGCATGCTTCCATTGCAGTACTCTGCTGCACATGTAAGTGCAAGAGATCCTGAAGCACTCACTCATCATGCGAAAGTACCAATGTGTTTCTTCATTGGTTGCTGGAAGAAACATCTTACAAAAACTCTCCAGATTATTGACTTTTTAAAGTTTTTCTAGGAAACGTTCTAGATGAATGCTTATTAGTCTTTGTCAGTATGTGCTTTTTGCAAAGTGTCTCTGTGGCGCAATCGGTTAGTGTGTTCAGCTATTTATCAAAAGGTTGGTGGTTCAATCCCACCCAGGGACGTAATTGACCTTGTGATCAGATTTTGGTGATATTAAAGTAGACAAGTCAAAATTGCAAACCCCCTCTTATGGTATAGGGTACCTGGCCTTCTCTGATGTAATCAGAGTTAGATTTGATTAAGTGATTTTATAAAAAAACAGCTAGGAAGCACAATTTAGCAGTGGGTTGCAGAGAAAAAGAAAAATGCTGGCAGAAAAATCCAATTGAGTGATTAAACAGCTCTTCATTTTCTGGCTTTATTTTTATGATTACAAATTTGTTCTCTGAAAAGTGTCCACAAAGCCAAGTATCTGATTAACATCTTTGTAGGGATGGTTTTTCACCTATTACTAAATTAAACTTGCTTCATTGGAAAGGCAGCAAGATGCATCCTCTTTTCAATATCTACGGAAATAATACAGGTTGACACCAGGAAACATTAACGCCACTGCATATTTGCTGTTTTCGCATGTGAAAGTCTGTTTAATGTGAAAACAAGGTGATATCTAATTAGCACACAGGTAAGGAATTAAGAAAATCTTTATTTAAGGGTGAAGGTGTTTCTCACAAAATCGTTGCCCCAATGCATCATTGAAATTCAAGCTGGAAAGATGATTTTAATATATCACTTGTACATTTTGTATTGCTCTTCTGGTGACAATGTAGTTTGTTTTTGTCAATTACCATTTTAATAATAGGGTAAAGAAAATTAAGTGGATTTTTGAAAGAAAACAATACTGTCAATATACTATTAAAACAAATTAAAATGGTAAAAGTTATTGTACTTTAAGTAAAAATAAAAGAGCAAAAATATCAATCCCAGTTTTGGATTACTTTAATTAACAAAAAAAAATGCATATAGCAGAGGATAGTTTCAATCTGCCTACCTCTGGGTTATGGGCCCAGCATTTTTCCATTGCAGTACTCTGCTGCACATGTAAGTGCAAGAGCTCCTGAAGCACTCACTCATCATGGGAAAGTACCAATGTGTTTCTTCGTTGGTTGATGGAAGAAACATCTTACAAAAACTCTCCAGATTATTGACTTTTTAAAGTTTTTCTAGGAAACGTTCTAGATGAATGCTTATTAGCCTTTGTCAGTATGTACGTTTGTAAAGTGTCTCTGTGGCGCAATCTGTTAGTGTGTTTGGTTATTAATCAAAGGGTTGGTGGTTCAATCCCACACAGGGATGTAATTGACCTTGTTATCAGATTTTGGTGATCTTTAAGTAGACAAGTCAAAATTTCAAACCCCCTTCTTATGGTGTAGGGTACCTGGCCTACTCTGATGTAATCAGAGTTAGATTTGAATAAGTGATTTTATAAAAAAAACAGCTAGGAAGCACAATTTAGCAGTGGGTTGCAGAGAAAAAGAAATATGCTGGCAGAAAAATCCAATTGAGTGATTAAACAGCTCTTCATTTTCTGGCTTTATTTTTATGCTAACGAATTTGTTCTCTGAAAAGTGTCCACAAAGCCAAGTATCTGATTAACATATTTGTAGGGATGGTTTTTCACCTATTACTAAATTAAACTTGCTTCATTGGAAAGGCAGCAAGATGCATCCTCATTTCAATATCTACTGAAATAATACAGGTTGACACCAGGAAACATTAACGCCACTGCATCCTTGCTGCTTTCTCATGTGGAAGTCTGTTTAATGTGAAAACAAGGTGATATCTAATTAGCACACAGGTAAGGAATTAAGAAAATCTTTATTTAAGGGTGAAGATGTTTCTCACAAAATCGTTGCCCCAATGCATCATTGAAATTCAAGCTGGAAAGATGATTTTAATATATCCCTTGTACATTTTGTATTGCTCTTCTGGTGACAATGTAGTTTGTTTTTGTCAATTACCATTTTAATAATCGGGTAAAGAAAATTAATTGGATTTTTGAAAGAAAACAATACTGTCAATATACTATTAAAACAAATTAAAATGGTAAAAGTTATTGTACTTTAAGTAAAAATAAAAGCTAAAATATCAATCCCAGTTTTGGATTACTTTAATGAACAAAAAAAAAAATGCATATAGCAAAGGATAGTTTCAATCTGCCTACCTCTGGGTTATGTGCCCAGCATGCTTCCATTGCAGTACTCTGCTGCACATGTAAGTGCAAGAGATCCTGAAGCACTCACTCATCATGCGAAAGTACCAATGTGTTTCTTCATTGGTTGCTGGAAGAAACATCTTACAAAAACTCTCCAGATTATTGACTTTTTAAAGTTTTTCTAGGAAACGTTCTAGATGAATGCTTATTAGTCTTTGTCAGTATGGACTTTTCGCAAAGTGTCTCTGTGGCGCAATCGGTTAGTGTGTTCAGCTATTAATCAAAAGGTTGGTGGTTCAATCCCACCCAGGGACGTAATTGACCTTGTTATCAGATTTTGGTGATCTTTAAGTAGACAAGTCAAAATTTCAAACCCCCTGTTATGGTGTAGGGTACCTGGCCTTCTCTGATGTAATCAGAGTTAGATTTGATTCAGTGATTTTATAAAAACAGCTAGGAAGCACAATTTAGCAGTGGGTTGCAGAGAAAAAGAAATATGCTGGCAGAAAAATCCAATTGAGTGATTAAACAGCTCTTCATTTTCTGGCTTTATTTTTATGCTAACAAATTTGTGCTCTGAAAAGTGTCCACAAAGCCAAGTATCTGATTAACACCTTTGTAGGGATGGTTTTTCACCTATTATTAAATTAAACTTGCTTCATTGGAAAGGCAGCAAGTGATGTCATCCAAGCAGTGGGTCAAAGTTGGCTTCAAACCTCGTCTGCTTATGAAAAGAGAAAAGGGGTATGCAGGGCATGGCGGCCTTTTGCGGTGCTTGGATGACCCCTAGTTCGCATTAAATAATGCAGTCGAGTTTCCCACATTTGGGGAAATCACAGGGGTGAGCATACCCAGAATGCAATGAATGAACCGCACCCTGGGAGAACAGTCTTCATGACCATGGTATCTCCTATGCAAAATAAGTATGATTTGGGATAGGGCTGGGGAGGGCCGCTGCTCAGGCACATCTCTGTCAAGTAAAGGAGATTCAACTGAGGCAGCACAAGGGAACTCTCATCTGGGGACAACAACTGCAGGGAGAACACATATTTTCAGATGAACATGGGAGGGCAGAAGGCTGCCTAATACTGAAGCACCCCCAAACAACAAACCAAATGCAACAACTAGTGCAAGCATTCCTGGGGGAAGGCCTGCAGCAGATGGATTTGCATATGGCGATGTCATCCAAGCAGTGGGTCAAAGTTGGCTTCAACCCTCGTCTGCATATGAAAAGAGAAAAGGGGCGTGCAGGGCATGGCGGCCTTTTGCGGCACTTGGATGACCCCTAGTTCGCATTAAACACCTCCACCCTCCGTCGGTGTGGGGCTCATGTTGGCTATGCCCCAGCCCCTGAAGGATTCAAGCTGATTTCTTGCAGCAGCTGGGCACTGTAACAGCTCCAGAGCTGCTCTGTAAGGCAAGTAAAAGGGTGTGGGCCCTGCAGCACTACCTGTAGTTCGCATTGTGCGAGACCCCTAGTTCGCATTAAACACCCCCACCCTCCTTCGGTGTGGGGCTCATGTTGGCCATGCCCCAGCCCCTGAAGCATTCACGCTGATTTCTTGCAGCAGCTGGGCACTGTAACAGCTCAAGAGCTGCTCTATAAGGCAAGTAAAAGGGTGTGGGCCCTGCAGCACTACCTGTAGTTTGCATTGTGCATTGGAAGGCACAAAGTAAGCAGACGGGAGGAGAAGTCAGGATAGTGCACAAGGGTATAGACGGGAGGGGCTCAAGAAAAAAGAAGTGGAAACAGACAGCAAACTAGGCTTCCAATGCACAATGCAAACTACAGGTAGTGCTGCAGGGCCCACACCCTTTTACTTGCCTTACAGAGCAGCTCTGGAGCTGTTTAATCACTCAATTGGATTTTTCTGCCAGCATAATTTTTCTCTTACGTCCTAGAGGATGCTGGGGACTCCGTAAGGATAGACGGGCTCCGCAGGAGACATGGGCACTTTAAGAAAGACTTTAGATCTGGGTGTGCACTGGCTCCTCCCTCTATGCCCCTCCTCCAGACCTCAGTTTACTACTGTGCCCAGAGGAGACTGGGTGCTTTTCAGGGAGCTCTCCTGAGTTTCCTGACAGAAAGTATATTTGTTAGATTTTTTTATTTTCAGGGAGCCTGCTGGCAACAGACTCCCTGCATCGAGGGGCGGAGGGGAGAGATGCACACCTACTTCTGTGAGTTGATAGGCTCTGCTTCTTAGGCTACTGTACAGCATTAGCTCCAGAGGGATCGGTACGCAGGTCTCACCCTCGCCGTCCGTCCCAGAGCCGCGCCGCCGTCCCCCTCGCAGAGCCGGAAGATAGAAGCCGGGTGAGTATGAGAAGAAAAGAAGACTTCAGAGGCGGCGGAAGACTTCATGATCTTCACTGAGGTAACGCACAGCAGTAAAGCTGTGCTCCATTGCTCCAATACACCTCACACACGGCAGTCAGTGTAAGGGTGAAGGGCGCAGGGGGGACGCCCTGGGCAGCAATATAGACCTCTCTTTGGCAAAATAAATATATATGCAGCTAGGCACTGTATATATATATAAGAGCCCCCGCCATTTTTTTACTATATTTGAGCGGGACAGAAGCCCGTCGCTGAGGGGGTGGGGCTTCTCCCTCAGCACTCACCAGCGCCATTTTCTCCACAGCACCGCTGAGGGGAAGCTCCACGGACTCTCCCCTGCTTATACCACGGTAGAAAGAGGGTCTTAAAGAAGAGGGGGGCACATAATTAGGCGCATATATATATGGAAATACAGCGCTACTGGGTAAACATAAAATTATTGTGTTTTTTTCCTGGGTCATATAGCGCTGGGGTGTGTGCTGGCATACTCTCTCTCTCTGTCTCTCCAAAGGGCCTTGTTGGGGAACTGTCCTCAGATAAGAGGATTCCCTGAGTGTATGGTGTGTCGGTACACGTGTGTCGACATGTCTGAGGTAGAAGGCTCTCCTAGAGAGGAGCAGGAGCAAATTAATGTGGTGTCTCCATCGACAACGCCGACACCTGACTGGATGGATATGTGGAATGTTTTAAGTGCTAATGTAAACTTATTACACAAGAGATTAGACAAAGCTGAAGCTAGGGAACAGTCAGGGAGTCAACCCATGCCTGTCCCTATGTCGCAGGGACCTTCGGGGTCTCAAAAGCGCCCACTATCCCAAATAGTTGACACAGATACCGACACAGATTCTGACTCCAGTGTCGACTACGATGATGCAAAGTTACAGCCAAAATTGGCTAAATGTATTCGATATATGATTATTGCAATAAAAGATGTTTTGCACATCACAGAGTCCCCTGTCCCTGACACGAGGGTACACATGTATAAGGGAAAGAAACCTGAGATAACCTTTCCCCCCTCACATGAGTTGAACGAATTATGTGAAAAAGCTTGGGAATCTCCAGACAAAAAGCTGCAGATTCCCAAAAGGATTCTTATGGCGTATCCTTTCCCGCCAATGGACAGGATACGGTGGGAATCCTCCCCTAGGGTGGATAAAGCATTGACACGCTTATCCAAAAAGGTAGCGCTGCCATCCCAGGATACGGCTACCATCAGGGACCCTGCTGACCGCAAGCAGGAGGTTACCCTAAAGTCCATTTACACACATTCTGGTACCTTACTCAGACCGGCAATTGCGTCGGCCGGGGTTGTAGCGCGGTGGCAGCATGGACAGATACCTTATCAGCAGAGATTGAGACCCTAGATAAGGATGCTATGTTATTGACCATAGGGCATATAAAAGATGCTGTCCTATATATGAGAGATGCTCAAAGTGACATTAGTCTACTGGGTTCTAGAATAAACGCTATGTCGATTTCTGCTAGACGAGTCCTATGGACCCGGCAATGGACAGGTGATGCCGACTCAAAAAGGCATATGGAGGTTTTACCTTACAGGGGTGAGGAATTGTTTGGGAAAGGTCTCTCGGACCTAGTCTCCACAGCTACAGCTGGTAAATCAAATTTTTTGCCTTATATTCCCTCACAGCCTAAGAAAGCACCACATTATCAAATGCAGTCCTTTCGATCACAGAGAAACAAGAAAGTACGAGGTGCGTCCTTTCTTGCCAGAGGTAAGGGCAGAGGGAAGAAGCTGCACAACACAGCTAGTTCCCAGGAACAGAAGTCCTCCCCGGCCTCTACAAAATCCACCGCATGACGCTGGGGCTCCGCTAAAGGAGTCCGCCCAGTTGAGGGCACGTCTTCGAGTTTTCAGCCACATCTGGGTTCATTCGCAGGTGGATCCCTAGGCAATAGAAATTGTTTCTCAGGGTTACAAGCTGAAATTCGAAGAGGTGCCTCCTCGCCGGTTTTTCAAATCGGCCCTACCATCTTCTCCCCAGGAAAGGGAGATAGTATTAAATGCAATTCACAAATTGTATCTTCAACATATGCAGATGAGGGTTCCAGCCAACTTTGGCCCACTGCTTGGATGACATCACCGTATGTAAATCCGTCTTCTGCAGACCTTCTCCCAGGAATGCTTGTACTAGTTGTTGCATTTGGTTTGTTGTTTGGGCGTGCTTCAGTATTAGGCAGCCTTCTGCCCTCCCATGTTCATCTGAAAATATGTGTTCTCCCGGCAGTTGTTGTCCCCAGATGAGAGTTCCCTTGTGCTGCCTCAGTTGAATCTCCTTTACTTGACAGAGATGTGCCTGAGCAGCGGCCCTCCCCAGCCCTATCTCAAATCATACTTATTTTGCATAGGAGATACCATGGTCATAAAGATTGTTCTCCCAGGGTGAGGTTCATTCATTGCATTCTGGGTATGCTGACCCCTGTGATTTCCCCAAATGTGGGAAACTCAACTGCATTATTTGTGGTAGTGGGGCACTGTGTTTGTGTTTTCCTCTTGTCAGCTCTGGTAAAAGTCAGATTTCTTTGTCTCAGATCTTCCTCTAGCCTTGTTCTTCTTTCGAGAGTTCCATTGTGCTGCCTCAGTTTGATCTCCTTCACTTGACAGGGGGGTACCCGAGCAGCGACCCTCCCCAGCTCTAGCCCAACTCCTACATACCTGCCAGGTGAGATACTATGATCATGAAGGTGCTTCTCCCAGGGCAAGGCTCACCCATTGCACTCTGGGTGTGCTGCTCCTGCGATTTCCCCAAATGTGGGAAACTTGACTGCATAATTTGTGTTTCCCCTGGTCGGCTCTCGTATAATTCAGATCTCTTTGTCTCAGGTCTCTCTCCAGCCTAGTTTGCTGTCTGTTTCCACTTCTGTTTTCTTGAGCCGCTCCCTTCTATGCCCTTGCGCACTATCCTGACTTCTCCCGTCTGCTTACTTTGTGCCTTCCAACGCACAATGCGAACTACAGGTAGTGCTGCAGGGCCCACACCCTTTTACTTGCCGTACAGAGCAGCTCTGGAGCTGTTACAGTGCCCAGCTGCTGCAAGAAATCAGCTTGAATGCTTCAGGGGCTGGGGCATAGCCAACATGAGCCCCACACCGAAGGAGGGTGGAGGTATTTAATGCGAACTAGGGGTCATCCAAGCACCGCAAAAGGCCGCCATGCCCTGCATAACCCTTTTCTCTTTTCATATGCAGATGAGGGTTCCAGCCAACTTTGGCCCACTGCTTGGATGACATCACCGTATGCAAATCCGTCTTCTGCAGACCTTCTCCCAGGAATGCTTTTACTAGTTGTTACATTTGGTTTGTTGTTTGGGGGTGCTTCAGTATTAGGCAGCCTTCTGCCCTCCCATGTTCATCTGAAAATATGTGTTCTCCCTGCAGTTGTTGTCCCCAGATGAGAGTTCCCTTGTGCTGCCTCAGTTGAATCTCCTTTACTTGACAGAGATGTGCCTGAGCAGCGGCCCTCCCCAGCCCTATCCCAAATCATACTTATTTTGCATAGGAGTTTCCATGGTCATGAAGATTGTTCTCCCAGGGTGAGGTTCATTCATTGCATTCTGGGTATGCTGACCCCTGTGATTTCCCCAAATGTGGGAAACTCGACTGCATTAATTGTGGTAGTGGGGGACTGTGTTTGTGCTTTCCTCTGGTCAGCTCTGGTAAAAGACAGATTTCTTTGTCTCAGATCTTCCTCTAGCCTTGTTCTTTTTTCGAGAGTTTCCTTGTGCTGCCTCAGTTGGATCTCCTTCACTTGACAGGGGGGTGCCCGAGCAGCGACCCTCCCCATCTCTAGCCCAACTCCTACTTACCTGCCAGGTGAGATACTATGATCATGAAGGTGCTTCTCCCAGGGCAAGGCTCACCCATTGCACTCTGGGTGTGCTGCTCCTACGATTTCCCCAAATGTGGGACACTTGACTGCATAATTTGTGTTTCCTCTAGTCGGCTACTCGTATAATTCAGATCTCTTTGTCTCAGGTCTCTCTCCAGCCTAGTTTGCTCTCTGTTTCCACTTCTCTTTTCTTGAGCCGCTGCCTTCTATGCCCTTGTGCACTCTCCTGACTTCTCCTGTCTGCTTACTTTGTGCCTTCCAACGCACAATGCAAACTACAGGTAGTGCTGCAGGGCCCACACCCTTTTACTTGCCTTTCAGAGCAGCTCTGGAGCTGTTACAGTGCCCAGCTGCTGCAAGAAATCAGCTTGAATGCTTCAGGGGCTGGGGCATAGCCAACATGAGCCCCACACCGACGGAGGGTGGAGGTGTTTAATGCGAACTAAGGGTCATCCAAGCGCCGCAAAAGGCCGCCATGCCCTGCATACCCCTTTTCTCTTTTCATATGCAGATGAGGGTTCCAGCCAACTTTGGCCCACTGCTTGGATGACATCACCGTATGCAAATCCGTCTTCTGCAGACCTTCCCCCAGGAATGCTTGTACTAGTTGTTGCATTTGGTTTGTTGTTTGGGGTGCATTAGGCAGCCTTCTGCTCTCCCATGTTCATCTGAAAATATGTGTTCTCCCTGCAGTTGTTGTCCCCAGATGAGAGTTCCCTTGTGCTGCCTCAGTTGAATCTCCTTTACTTGACAGAGATGTGCCTGAGCAGCGGCCCTCCCCAGCCCTATCCCAAATCATACTTATTTTGCATAGGAGATACCATGGTCATGAAGATTGTTCTCCCAGGGTGAGGTTCATTCATTGCATTCTGGGTATGCTGACCCCTGTGATTTCCCCAAATGTGGGAAACTCGACTGCATTATTTGTGGTAGTGGGGGACTGTGTTTGTGCTTTCCTCTGGTCAGCTCTGGTAAAAGTCAGATTTCTTTGTCTCAGATCTTCCTCTAGCCTTGTTTTTTTTCGAGAGTTTCCTTGTGCTGCCTCAGTTGGATCTCCTTCACTTGACAGGGGGGTATCCGAGCAGCGACCCTCCCCAGCTCAAGCCCAACTCCTACTTACCTGCCAAGTGAGATACTATGATCAGGAAGGTGCTTCTACCAGGGCAAGGCTCACCCATTGCACTCTGGGTGTGCTGCTCCTACGATTTCCCCAAATGTGGGACACTTGACTGCATAATTTGTGTTTCCTCTGATCGGCTACTCGTATAATTCAGATCTCTTTGTCTCAGGTCTCTCTCCAGCCTAGTTTGCTGTCTGTTTCCACTTCTCTTTTCTTGAGCCCCTGCCTTCTATGCCCTTGTGCACTCTCCTGACTTCTCCTGTCTGCTTACTTTGTGCCTTCCAACGCACAATGCAAACTACAGGTAGTGCTGCAGGGCCAACACCCTTTTACTTGCCTTACAGAGCAGCTCTGGAGCTGTTACAGTGCCCAGCTGCTGCAAGAAATCAGCTTGAATGCTTCAGGGGCTGGGGCATAGCCAACATGAGCAGCAAGATGCAGCACTGGACTATTAGTAATGTACTGTTGTATGCTGAGCACCACAATGCAGCACAAGACAATGAGCAGTGATACTGAGCACTGATGAGGATACTACAGAGAACTGACACTGAGCAGGAGAGACACACTACTAGTATTACTGAGCAGCAATAAGTAACCACTGATACTGGGCACTGATATTGAGATTTCCACTGAGAGAACATAGCCACGTCCTCTCCGCTCTCTCTTCAATGCACGAGTAAAAATGGCGGCAACGCGCAGCTCTTTATATGGAATCCGAATCTCGCGAGAATCCGACAGCGGGATGAAGACATTTTCCCTTGTTCAGGTTTTCCGAGTCAGGCGGGAACAACCGAGCCTGCCTCGGACCAGTGTAAACCACGTGGAGTTCGTCGGGAATTCGGTTCTCGGAGAACCGAACCCGCTCCTCTATATATACTATATTACTATGTTACTGTAGTATACAGAACACCACAATGCAATGAGCAGTGATAGTGAGCACTGATGAGGATACTAGAACTGACACTGAGCAGCAAGATGCAGCACTGGACTATTAGTAATGTACTGTAGTATGCTGAGCACCACAATGCAGCACAAGACAATGAGCAGTGATACTGAGCACTGATGAGGATACTACTGAGAACTGACACTGAGCAGGAGAGACACACTACTAGTATTACTGAGCAGCAATAAGTAACCACTGATACTGAGCACTGATATTGAGATTTCCACTGAGAGAACATAGCCACGTCCTCTCCGCTCTCTCTTCAATGCACGAGTAAAAATGGCAGCAACGCGCAGCTCTTTATATGTTACAGTGCCCAGCTGCTGCAAGAAATCAGCTTGAATGCTTCAGGGGATGGGGCATGGCCAACATGAGCCCCACACCAAAGGAGGGTGGGGGTGTTTAATGCAAACTAGGGGTCATCCAAGCACTGCAAAAGGCCGCCATGCCCTGCATGCCCCTTTTCTCTATGGAATCCGAATCAGCATGAATGCTTCAGGGGATGGGGCATGGCCAACATGAGCCCCACACCAAAGGAGGGTGGGGGTGTTTAATGCGAACTAGGGGTCATCCAAGCACTGCAAAAGGCCGCCATGCCCTGCATGCCCCTTTTCTCTTTTTATATGCAGATGAGGGTTCCAGCCAACTTTGGCCCACTGCTTGGATGACATCACCGTATGCAAATCCTTCTGCTGCAGACCTTCCCCCAGGAATGCTTGTACTAGTTGTTGGATATGGTTTGATATTTGATGGTGCTTCAGTATTAGGCAGCCTTCCGCCCTCCCATGTTCATCTGAAAAGATGTGGTCTCCCTGCAGTTGTTGTCCCCAGACGAGAGTTCCCTTGTGCTTCCTCAGTTGAATCTCCTTAACTTGACGGGGGAGGGGCTGCCCGAGCTGCCACCCTCCCCAGCCCTATCCCAACTCATACTTATTTTACATATTAGATCTCTTGATCATGAAGATTGTTCTCACAGGGTGAGGTTCATCCATTATATTTTAAAATAGGAAGGTACAAATTACATATTTGAATTGCATCTATGTGCTGGATTCAAATGTCCCCCCCCCTTCCTTTCTCAATTGTGCCCGTCAGCAGCTATTCTAAGGTTGCTGCCAATGGGTGTGACACATTCATTTCTTCTGTGGGGTACACTGGACTCCACAAGGATTCACATTGGGGTGTAGAGTAGGATCTTGATCTGAGGCACCAACCGGCTCAAAGCTTTTGACTGTTCCCAAGAAGCTCAGTGCATTCTCCTCTATAACCCCGCTTCCATGAACAGGGAGCTCAGTTTGTAGTTGGTGCCTTCAGTAGCAGGCCAATTAACAGGGGCCTGCCTCAGGCAGCCTATTCTTAGCTATTAATTTTGACAAGAAAAGAAGAACTTGTTTTATGAGAATCTACAAGGGCTGCAGCAGGCTAGGTCTAATAGACATCTTTACTGCAGCTTCATCACTCCCAGCGGCGCTGTATACTCCCGTGCCCTGGTTGCTGGGTCACTGCAGCGGAGGCTCCGGTTTCATCCTAAGGTCAGTCACACACACACCACCCTTCCGGATCACGAGGCCGCTGATGAAGGGGAGCGAGGCCGTAGGGGGTGGGCCGTGTGCGCACTGCGGTGGACACTGATTACTGGGCAGCCGCTCCACTAGCCACCAGGTACAGTTAAGGAGCACAGGTCTGGGGGTTTTTCTCCTATATTAACCCAATTTTGTACTGCCCGCAGCGCATTGTGATAGGTAATAGGGCCTGATTCAGGTTGGATTGCAATCACAATAAGCGATCCAACTGCAAAAATTGCTAAGAGCATACGCATGTGCCTGCATTTTCTGCGGCACCCCGCAGAGAATGTGATCGCCTCTGCCTGTCAATCGGGGCGGGGAAGGGGGGGAGAGGTGGGTCAGCAACACTCCATTTCCAAGTCAGGGATGGAGCGGTGCGGGGGCAAGGCTTCAAAATGGGGTCTGCAACGGAGGAGACACAGGGGGCGTGGTCACAGCGGCTGTATGACATCACATTCAGCCGCTGTGATCACAAAAATGGTGGCGGCTTCCTGCGCGCACATACAGTCTGCACCAGCAGGAGCCTACACCATTTTTTATGATCACGCTAAACTGCAGTGCGACTGCAATTACAGCATGGTCAAGAAGGGAGGCGTCATGCTGGGTGGCCATGCCCTGTCACTATGCAGGAGCCAGCACCGCTCACACACTAGTCCCCGGGTGCAGCCCCCAACCCCCGGGACACCCGGAGCAACAAAATGTAGATTCAGGCCACCAGGCCACGCCCCTACCTATGAAACCATGCCTCCTTTTTACCATTGCGCTGCTTATCTGCGCGCACTGCATTACAATCTCCCTCGCCACCTCTCTGGGTGTCACCAGTGATAGTGACACCTCTGCCATGCTTGTAGCAGCTGGTCCTAAGATCTACGCCTCACACCCTGAGTGTTTGCCCTTGTGACTTGTTGATCATCATAGCGAAGCAGATGCTTACAGAAAACTGCAGGGGCTTAGATTGAAAATAAAAAAAATTGATGGGTATAAGGTAGAGAGGAGCGGGTTCGGTTCTCCGAGAACCGAATTCCCCACGAACTCCACGTGGTTTACACTGGTCCGAGGCAGGCTCAGTTGTTCCCGCCTGACTCGGAAAACCTGAACAAGGGAAAATGTCATCATCCCGCTGTCGGATTCTTGCGAGATTCGGATTCCATAGAGAAAAGGGGCATGCAGGGCATGGCGGCCTTTTGCAGTGCTTGGATGACCCCTTGTTCGCATTAAACACCCCCACCCTCCTTTGGTGTGGGGCTCATGTTGGCCATGCCCCATCCCCTGAAGCATTCAAGCTGATTTCTTGCAGCAGCTGGGCACTGTAACAGCTCCAGAGCTGCTCTGTAAGGCAAGTAAAAGGGTGTGGGCCCTGCAGCACCACCTGTAGTTCGCATTGTGCGTTAGAAGGCACAAAGTAAGCAGACGGGAGGAGAAGTCAGGATAGTACACAAGGACATCCTTTTCTCTTAGTCCGTAGAGGATGCTGGGGTCACATTAAGAACCATGGGGTATAGACGGGATCCGCAAGAGACATGGGCACTTTAAGACTTTCAAAGGGTGTGAACTGGCTCCTCCCTCTATGCCCCTCCTCCAGACTCCAGTTATAGGAACTGTGCCCAGGGAGACGGACATTTCGAGGAAAGGATTTATAGTTAAACTAAGGTGAGCATCTTACCAGCTCACACCTTAAGCATGCCGCAGAACGTGGCATTCAACAGAACACAAGCCAACGGCATGAACAATTGCAGCAAAAAGCTGACCAGAACCGTAACACAACATGTGTATAACCACAAGTAATAACTGCAGACACAGTATGGACTGGGACGGGTGCCCAGCATCCTCTACGTACTAAGAGAAAAGGATTTACCGGTAGGTATTAAAATCCTATTTTCTCATACGACCTAGAGGATGCTGGGGTCACATTAAGAACCATGGGGTTATACCAAAGCTCTTGAACGGGTGGGAGAGTGCGTACGACTCTGCAGCACCGAATGACCCAACTTGAGGTTATCATCAGCCAAGGTATCAAACTTGTAAAACTTAGCAAAAGTGTTTACTAAATAGCTGCTCGGCAAAGTTGCAATGCCGAGACTCCCCGACCAGCTGCCCAGGATGAACCCACCTTTCTAGTAGAATGGGTCTTCACCTAATTCAGTAACGGCAATCCTGCCGTGGAATGAGCATGCTGAATCTTACCACAGATCCAGCGCATAATGGTCTGCATGGAAGCAGGACACCCAATCATGTTGGGAGCATACAGGACAAACAGAGCCTCTGTTTTCCTAATCTGAACCGTTCTGGTGACATAAATTTTCAAAGTTCTGACCACAGCCAGAGACTTTGACTCAACGAAGGTGTCAGTGGCCAAAGGCACCATGTGGAAAGATGAACCACCTTCGGCAGAAATTGTTGACGTGTCCTCAATTCTGCTCTATCTTCATGAAAGATCAAATAAAGGCTCTTGTGATACTGCATGGTTTGTACTGTTTTCCATGTGCTCCCAGATCTTTCAAGCAAGTAGCATGGTCAAGAAAGTTCTGTTTGAAAAGAAACAAACATTTACTGTCATTGTTATGCAAATAAACTTACATTAAAGCTAACAAGAAAGCACACTCGTTCTGTCTTTAAACTGATAAAAGAAACCCCAATAATATGGGGCATGCAAAAATTGAGATAAAACTCAGTTTTGCTCCTCTCCACGGAAATCTTTAATAAAAGGCGAAATATTTGTTAGTTCTGAAGAGAAACCAGAGCATGACCAAGATTCCACCTGTCGCCTGAGTGCCATGCCAGCAGTTCTCATTCAGCTCAAAGTGAGCACCCAATTTGAATGAAAGAAAGCAGATTTCTCACCAGGCTTCCCCTTGCTATAAACATGGTTTGTACTCTTTTCCATGTGCTCCCAGATCTTTCAAACAATTAGTGTGGTCAAGAAAGTTCTGTTTGAAAAGAAACAAACATTTACTGTAATTTCTATGCAAATGAGCTTACATTAAAGCACACTCGTTCTATCTTTAAACCAATAAAATAAAACCCCAATAAGATGGGGCATGCAAAAATTGAGATAAAACTCAGTTTTGCTCCTCTCCACGGAAATCTTTAGTAAAAGGCGAAAGATTTGTTCATTCTGAAGAGAAACCACAGCATGACCAAGATTCTACCTGTCGCCTGAGTGCCATGCCAGCAGTCCTCATTCAGCTCAAAGTGAGCACCCAATTTGAAAGAAAGAAAGCAGATTTCTCACCAGGCTTCCCCTTGCTATAAACATGGTTTGTACTCTTTTCCATGTGCTCCCAGATCTTTCAAGCAATTAGTATAGTCAAGAAAGTTCTGTTTGAAAAGAAACAAACATTTACTGTCATTTCTACGCAAATGAGCTTACATTAAAGCACACTCGTTCTATCTTTAAACTGATAAAAGAAACCCCAATAAGACGGGGCATGCAAAAATTGAGATAAAACTCAGTTTTGCGCCTCTCCACGGAAATCTTTAGTAAAAGGCGAAAGATTTGTTCGTTCTGAAGAGAAACCAGAGCATGACCAAGATTCCACCTGTCGCCTGAGTGCCATGCCAGCAGTCCTCATTCAGCTCAAAGTGAGCACCCAATTTGAAAGAAAGAAAGCAGATTTCTCACCAGGCTTCCCCTTGCTATAAGCATGGTTTGTACTCTTTTCCATGTGCTCCCAGATCTTTCAAGCAATTAGTATGGTCAAGAAAGTTCTGCTTGAAAAGAAACAGACATTTATTGTCATTGTTATGCAAATATACTTACATTAAAGCTAACAAGAAAGCACACTCGTTCTGTCTTTAATCCGATAAAAGAAACCCCAATAATATGGGACATGCAAAAATTGAGATAAAACTCAGTTTTGCTCCTCTCCACGGAAATCTTTAGTAAAAGGCGAAAGATTTGTTCGTTCTGAAGAGAAACCAGAGCATGACCAAGATTCCACCTGTCGCCTGAGTGCCGTGCCAGCAGTCCTCATTCAGATCAAAGTGAGCGCCCAATTTGAAAGAAAGCAGATTTCTCACCTGTCTTCTCCTTGCTATAAGCATGGTTTGTACTGTATTCCATGTGCTCCCAGATCTTTCAAGCAAGTAGCATGGTCAAGAAAGTTCTGTTTGAAAAGAAACAAACATTTACTGTCATTTCTATGCAAATGAGCTTACATTAAAGCACACTCATTCTATCTTTAAACCGATAAAAGAAACCCCAAAAAGATGGGGCATGCAAAAATTGAGATAAAACTCGGTTTTGCTCCTCTCCACGGAAATCTTTAGTAAAAGGCGAAAGATTTGTTCGTTCTGAAGAGAAACCAGAGCATGACCAAGATTTTTATCTGAAAATATGTGTTCTCCCTGCAGTTGTTGTCCCCAGATGAGAGTTCCCTTGTGCTGCCTCAGTTGAATCTCCTTTACTTGACAGGGGGATGCTCGAGCAGCGACCCTCCCCAGCTCTAGCCCAACTCCTACTTACCTGCCAGGTGAGATACTATGATCATGAAGGTGCTTCTCCCAGGGCAAGGCTCACCCATTGCACTCTGGGTGTGCTGCTTCTGCGATTTCCCCAAATGTGGGAAACTTGACTGCATAATTTGTGTTTCCCCTGGTCGGCTCTCGTATAATTCAGATCTCTTTGTCTCAGGTCTCTCTCCAGCCTAGTTTGCTGTCTGTTTCTACTTCTCTTTTCTTGAGCTGCTCCCTTCTATGCCCTTGCGCACTATCCTGACTTCTCCCGTCTGCTTACTTTGTGCCTTCCAACGCACAATGCAAACTACAGGTAGTGCTGCAGGACCCACACCCTTTTACTTGCCTTACAGAGCGTCTCTGGAGCAGTTACAGTGCCCAGCTGCTGCAAGAAATCAGCTTGAATGCTTCAGGGGCTGGGGAATAGCCAACATGAGCCCCACACCGAAGGAGGGTGGAGGTGTGTAATGCGAACTAGGGGTCATCCAAGCGCCGCAAAAGGCCGCCATGCCCTGCACGCCCCTTGTCTCTTTTCATATGCAGACGAGGGTTGAAGCCAACTTTGACCCACTGTTTGGATGACATCACCATATGCAAATCCATCTGCTGCAGGCCTTCCCCCAGGAATGCTTGCACTAGTTGTTGCATTTGGTTTGTTGTTTGGGGGTGCTTCAGTATTAGGCAGCCTTCTGCCCTCCCATGTTCATCTGAAAATATATGTTCTCCCTGCAGTTGTTGTCCCCAGATGAGAGTTCCCTTGTGCTGCCTCAGTTGAATCTCCTTTACTTGACAGAGATGTGCCTGAGCAGCGGCCCTCCCCAGCCCTATCCCAAATCATACTTATTTTGCATAGGCGATACCATGGTCATGAAGATTGTTCTCCCAGGGTGAGGTTCATTCATTGCATTCTGGGTATGCTGACCCCTGTGATTTCCCCAAATGTGGGAAACTCGACTGCATTATTTGTGGTAGTGGGGGACTGTGTTTGTGCTTTCCTCTGGTCAGCTCTGGTAAAAATCAGATTTCTTTATCTCAGATCTTCCTCTAGCCTTGTTCTTCTTTCGAGAGTTCCCTTGTGCTGCCTCAGTTGGATCTCTTTCACTTGACAGGGGGGTGCCCGAGCAGCGACCCTCCCCAGCTCTAGCCCAACTCCTACTTACCTGCCAGGTGAGATACTATGATCATGAAGGTGCTTCTCCCAGGGCAAGGCTCACCCATTGCACTCTGGTTGTGCTGCCCCTGTGATTTCCCCAAATGTGGGAAACTTGACTGCATAATTTGTGTTTCCCTTGGTCGGCTCTCGTATAATTCAGATCTCTTTGTCTCAGGTCTATCTCCAGCCTAGTTTGCTGTCTGTTTCCACTTCTCTTTTCTTGAGCCGCTCCCTTCTATGCCCTTGCGCACTATCCTGACTTCTCCCGTCTGCTTACTTCGTGCCTTCCAACGCACAATGCAAACTACAGGTAGTGCTGCAGGGCCCACACCCTTTTACTTGCCTTACAGAGCAGCTCTGGAGCAGTTACAGTGCCCAGCTGCTGCAAGAAATCAGCTTGAATGCTTCAGGGGCTGGGGCATAGCCAACATGAGCCCCACACCGAAGGAGGGTGGAGGTGTGTAATGCTAACTAGGGGTCATCCAAGCGCCGCAAAAGGCCGCCATGCCCTGCACGCCCCTTTTCTCTTTTCATATGCAGACGAGGGTTGAAGCCAACTTTGACCCACTGCTTGGATGGCATCACCATATGCAAATCCATCTGCTGCAGGCCTTCCCCCAGGAATGCTTGCACTAGTTGTAGCATTTGGTTTGTTGTTTGGGGGTGCTTCAGTATTAGGCAGCCTTCTGCCCTCCCATGTTCATCTGAAAATATGTGTTCTCCCTGCAGTTGTTGTCCCCAGATGAGAGTTCCCTTGTGCTGCCTCAGTTGAATCTCCTTTACTTGACAGAGATGTGCCTGAGCAGCGGCCCTCCCCAGCCCTATCCCAAATCATACTTATTTTGCATAGGAGAGACCATGGTCTTGAAGATTGTTCTCCCAGGGTGAGGTTCATTCATTGCATTCTGGGTATGCTGACCCCTGTGATTTCCCCAAATGTGGGAAACTCAACTGCATTATTTGTGGTAGTGGGGGACTGTGTTTGTGCTTTCCTCTGGTCAGCTCTGGTAAAAGTCAGATTTCTTTGTTTCAGTTCTTCCTCTAGCCTTGTTCTTCTTTCGAGAGTTCCCTTGTGCTGCCTCAGTTGGATCTCCTTCACTTGACAGGGGGGTGCCCGAGCAGCGACCCTCCCCAGCTCTAGCCCAACTTCTACTTACCTGCCAGGTGAGATACTATAATCATGAAGGTGCTTCTCCCAGGGCAAGGCTCACCCATTGCACTCTGGATTTGCTGCCCCTGCGATTTCCCCAAATGTGGGAAACTTGACTGCATAATTTGTGTTTCCCCTGGTCGGCTCTCGTATAATTCAGATCTCTTTGTCTCAGGTCTCTCTCCAGCCTAGTTTGCTGTCTGTTTCCACTTCTCTTTTCTTAAGCCGCTCCATTCTATGGCCTTGCGCACTATCCTTACTTCTCCCGTCTGCTTACTTTGTGCCTTCCAATGCACAATGCAAACTACAGGTAGTGCTGCAGGGCCCACACCCTTTTACTTGCTTTACAGAGCAGCTCTGGAGCTGTTACAGTGCCCAGCTGCTGCAAGAAATCAGCTTGAATGCTTCAGGGGCTGGGGCATAGCCAACATGAGCCCCACACCGAAGGAGGGTGGAGGTGTTTAATGCGAACTAGGGGTCATCCAAGCGCCGCAAAAGGCAGCCATGCCCTGCACACCCCTTTTTTATTTTCATATGCAGACGAGGGTTGAATCCAACTTTGACCCACTGCTTGGATGACATCACCATATGCAAATCCGTCTGCTGCAGGCCTTCCCCCAGGAATGCTTGCACTAGTAGTTGCATTTGGTTTGTTGTTTGGGGGTGCTTCAGTATTAGGCAGCCTTCTGCCCTCCCATGTTCATCTGAAAATATGTGTTCTCCCTGCAGTTGTTGTCCCCAGATGAGAGTTCCCTTGTGCTGCCTCAGTTGAATCTCCTTTACTTGACAGAGATGTGCCTGAGCAGCGGCCCTCCCCAGCCCTATCCCAAATCATACTTATTTTGCATAGGAGATACCATGGTCATGAAGATTGTTCTCCCAGGGTGAGGTTCATTCATTGCACTCTGGGTATGCTGACCCCTGTGATTTCCCCAAATGTGGGAAACTCGACTGCATTATTTGTGGTAGTGGGGGACTGTGTTTGTGCTTTCCTCTGGTCAGCTCTGGTAAAAGTCAGATTTCTTTGTCTCAGATCTTCCTCTAGCCTTGTTCTTCTTTCGAGAGTTCCCTTGTGCTGCCTCAGTTGGATCTCCTTCACTTGACAGGGGGTGCCCGAGCAGCAATCCTCCACAGCTCTAGCCCAACTCCTACTTACCTGCCAGGTGAGATACTATGATCTTCACTGTTAGGGCAATCAGGATGTGGAATTCCCTGCCAGGGAAGGTGGTAATGGCGGACTCTGTAATTGGATTTAAAAAAGGAATGGATACATTTCTGAATGAAAAAGCTATCCAAGGTTATAATACTTAAAATATCAACATGGTTAATCCGGGGGTAACATGAGTTATAGTAGCTAACTAGTCATAAAACATTATTCAGCAAGTATGTAGAATCATCACAACTTAAAACAGGTTGAACACGATGGGCAATTTGCCTCTATTCAACCTCAAAAACTATGTTACCATATGTTACTATATTACTATGTTACTGTAGTATACAGAACACCACAATGTAATGAGCAGTGATAGTGAGCACTGATGAGGATACTAGAACTGACACTGAGCAGCAAGATGCAGCACTGGACTATTAGTAATGTACTGTAGTATGCTGAGCACCACAATGCAGCACAAGACAATGAGCAGTGATACTGAGCACTGATGAGGATACTACTGAGAACTGACACTGAGCAGGAGAGACACACTACTAGTATTACTGAGCAGCAATAAGTAACCACTGATACTGAGCACTGATATTGAGATTTCCACTGAGAGAACATAGCCACGTCCTCTCCGCTCTCTCTTCAATGCACGAGTAAAAATGGCGGCAACGCGCAGCTCTTTATATGGAATCCGAATCTCGCGAGAATCCGACAGCGGGATGATGACATTTTCCCTTGTTCAGGTTTTCCGAGTCAGGCGGGAACAACCGAGCCTGCCTCGGACCAGTGTAAACCACGTGGAGTTCGTCGGGAATTCGGTTCTCGGAGAACCGAACCCGCTCCTCTATATATACTATATTACTATGTTACTGTAGTATACAGAACACCACAATGCAATGAGCAGTGATAGTGAGCACTGATGAGGATACTAGAACTGACACTGAGCAGCAAGATGCAGCACTGGACTATTAGTAATGTACTGTAGTATGCTGAGCACCACAATGCAGCACAAGACAATGAGCAGTGATACTGAGCACTGATGAGGATACTACTGAGAACTGACACTGAGCAGGAGAGACACACTACTAGTATTACTGAGCAGCAATAAGTAACCACTGATACTGAGCACTGATATTGAGATTTCCACTGAGAGAACATAGCCACGTCCTCTCCGCTCTCTCTTCAATGCACGAGTAAAAATGGCAGCAACGCGCAGCTCTTTATATGGAATCCGAATCTCACGAGAATCTGACAGCGGGATGATGACATTTTCCCTTGTTCAGGTTTTCCGAGTCAGGCAGGAACAACCGAGCCTGCCTCGGACCAATGTAAACCACGTGGAGTTCGTGGGGAATTCGGTTCTCGGAGAACCGAACCCGCTCCTCTCTACCTTATACCCATCAATTGTTTTTATTTTCAATCTAAGCCCCTGCAGTTTTCTGTAAGCATCTGCTTCGCTATGATGATCAACAAGTCACAAGGGCAAACACTCAGGGCTTGAGGCGTAGATCTTAGGACCAGCTGCTACAAGCATGGCAGAGGTGTCACTATCACTGGTGACACCCAGAGAGGTGGCGAGGGAGATTGTAATGCAGTGCGCGCAGATAAACAGCGCAATGGTAAAAAGGAGGCATGGTTTCATAGGTAGGGGCGTGGCCTGGTGGCCTGAATCTACATTTTGTTGCTCCGGGTGTCCCGGGGGTTGGGGGCTGCACCCGGGGACTAGTGTGTGAGCGGTGCTGGCTCCTGCACAGTGACAGGGCATGGCCACCCAGCATGACGCCTCCCTTCTTGACCATGCTGTAATTGCAGTCGCACTGCAGTTCAGCGTGATCATAAAAAATGGTGTAGGCTCCTGCTGGTGCAGACTGTAGAGAAAAGCTGCTGTGACCACGCCCCCTGTGTCTCCTCCGTTGCAGACCCCATTTTGAAGCCTTGCCCCCGGACTAAGAGAAAAGAATGCCCTTGCGCACTATCCTGACTTCTCCTCCCGTCTGCTTAATTTGTGCCTTCCAACGCACAATGCGAACAAGAGGTGGTGCTGCAGGGCCCACACCCTTTTACTTGCCTTACAGAACAGCTCTGGAGCTGTTACAGTGCCCAGCTGCTGCAAGAAATCAGCTTGAATGCATCAGGGGATGGGGCATGGCCAACATGAGCCCCACACCAAAGGAGGGTGGAGGTGTTTAATGCGAACTAGGGGTCATCCAAGCACTGCAAAAGGCCGCCATGCCCTGCATGCCCCTTTTCTCTTTTCATATGCAGATGAGGGTTCCAGTCAACTTTGGCCCACTGCTTGGATTTACATCACCGTATGCAAATCCGTCTGCTGCAGACCTTCCCCCAGGAGTGCTTGTACTAGTTGTTGCATATGGGCCCTCATTCCGAGTCGTTCGCTCTGTAAATTTCATCGCATCGCAGTGAAATTCTGCTTAGTACGCATGCGCAATATTCGCACTGCGACTGCGCCAAGTAATTTTACAATGAAGAAAGTATTTTTACTCACGGCTTTTTCTTCGCTCCGGCGATCGTAATGTGATTGACAGGAAATGGGTGTTACTGGGCGGAAACAGGCCGTTTTATGGGCGTGTGGGAAAAAACGCTACAGTTTCCGGAAAAAACGCAGGAGTGGCCGGAGAAACGGGGGAGTGTCTGGGCGAACTCTGGGAGTGTTTGTGACGTCAAACCAGGAACGACAAGCACTGAACTGATCGCAGATGCCGAGTAAGTCTGAAGCTACTCTGAAACTGCTAAGTAGTTTGTAATCGCAATATTGCGAATACATCGGTCGCAATTTTAAGAAGCTAAGATTCACTCCCAGTAGGCGGCGGCTTAGCGTGTGTAACTCTGCTAAAATCGCCTTGCGAGCGATCAACTCGGAATGAGGGCCATGGTTTGATATTTGATGGTGCTTCAGTATTAGGCTGCCTTCCGCCCTCCCATGTTCATCTGAAAAGATGTGGTCTCCCTGCAGTTGTTGTCCCAAGATGAGAGTTCCCTTGTGCTGCCTCAGTTGAATCTCCTTTACTTGACAGAGATGTGCCTGAGCAGCGGCCCTCACCAGCCCTATCCCAAATCATACTTATTTTGCATAGGAGATACCATGGTCATGAAGATTGTTCTCCCAGGGTGAGGTTCATTCATTGCATTCTGGGTATGCTGACCCCTGTGATTTTCCCAAATGTGGGAAACTCGACTGCATTATTTGTGGTAGTGGGGGACTGTGTTTGTGCTTTCCTCTGGTCAGCTCTGGTAAAAGTCAGATTTCTTTGTCTCAGATCTTCCTCTAGCCTTGTTCTTCTTTCGAGAGTTCCCTGGTGCTGCTTCAGTTGGATCTCCTTCACTTCACAGGGGGGAACCCGAGCAGCGACCCTCCCCAGCTCTAGCCCAACTCCTACTTACCTGCCAGGTGAGATACTATGATCATGAAGGTGCTTCTCCCAGGGCAAGGCTCAACCATTGCACTCTGGGTGTGCTGCTCTTGCGATTTCCCCAAATGTGGGAAACTTGACTGCATAATTTGTGTTTCCCCTCATCGGCTCTCGTATAATTCAGATCTCTTTGTCTCAGGTCTCTCTCCAGCCTAGTTTGCTGTCTGTTTCCACTTCTCTTTTCTTGAGCCGCTCCCTTCTATGCCCTTGCGCACTATCCTGACTTCTCCCGTCTGCTTACTTCGTGCCTTCCAACGCACAATGCGAACTACAGGTAGTGCTGCAGGGCCCACACCCTTTTACTTGCCTTACAGAGTAGCTCTGGAGCAGTTACAGTGCCCAGCTGCTGCAAGAAATCAGCTTGAATGCTTCAGGGGCTGGGGCATAGCCAACATGAGCCCCACACCGAAGGAGGGAGGAGGTGTGTAATGCAAACTAGGGGTCATCCAAGCGCTGCAAAAGGCCGCCATGCCCTGCACGCCCCTTTTCTCTTTTCATATGCAGACGAGGGTTGAAGCCAACTTTGACCCACTGCTTGGATGACATCACCATATGCAAATCCATCTGCTGCAGGCCTTCCCCCAGGAATGCTTGCACTAGTTGTTGCATTTGGTTTGTTGTTTGGGGGTGCTTCAGTATTAGGCAGCCTTCTGCCCTCACATGTTCATCTGAAAATATGTGTTCTCCCTGCAGTTGTTGTCCCCAGATGAGAGTTCCCTTGTGCTGCCTCAGTTGAATCTCCTTTACTTGACAGAGATGTGCCTGAGAAGCGGCCCTCCCCAGCCCTATCCCAAATCATACTTATTTTGCATAGGCGATACCATGGTCATGAAGATTGTTCTCCCAGGGTGAGGTTCATTCATTGCATTCTGGGTATGCTGACCCCTGTGATTTCCCCAAATGTGGGAAACTCGACTGCATTATTTGTGGTAGTGGGGGACTGTGTTTGTGCTTTCCTCTGGCCAGCTCTGGAAAAAGTCAGATTTCTTTGTCTCAGATCTTCCTCTAGCCTTGTTCTTCTTTCGAGAGTTCCCTTGTGCTGCCTCAGTTGGATCTCTTTCACTTGACAGGGGGGTGCCCGAACAGCGACCCTCCCCAGCTCTAGCCCAACTCCTACTTACCTGCCAGGTGAGATACTATGATCATGAAGGTGCTTCTCCCAGGGCAAGGCTCACCCATTGCACTCTGGGTGTGCTGCCCCTGCGATTTCCCCAAATGTGGGAAACTTGACTGCATAATTTGTGTTTCCCTTGGTCGGCTCTCGTATAATTCAGATCTCTTTGTCTCAGGTCTCTCTCCAGCCTAGTTTGCTGTCTGTTTCCACTTCTCTTTTCTTCAGCCGCTCCCTTCTATACCCTTGTGCACTATCCTGACTTCTCCTCCCGTCTGCTTACTTTGTGCCTTCCAATGCACAATGCAAACTACAGGTAGTGCTGCAGGGCCCACACCCTTTTACTTGCCTTACAGAGCAGCTCTGGAGCTGTTACAGTGCCCAGCTGCTGCAAGAAATCAGCTTGAATGCTTCAGGGGATGGGGCATGGCCAACATGAGCCCCACACCAAAGGAGGGTGGAGGTGTTTAATGCGAACTAGGGGTCATCCAAGCACCGCAAAAGGCCGCCATGCCCTGCACGCCCCTTTTCTCTTTTCATATGCAGATGAGGGTTGAAGCCAACTTTGACCCACTGCTTGGATGACATCACCGTATGCAAATCCGTCTTCTGCAGAACTTCCCCCAGGAATGCTTGCACTAGTTGTTGCATTTGGTTTGTTGTTTGGGGGTGCTTCAGTATTAGGCAGCCTTCTGCCCTCCCATGTTCATCTGAAAATATGTGTTCTCCCTGCAGTTGTTGTCCCCAGATGAGAGTTCCCTTGTGCTGCCTCAGTTAAATCTCCTTTACTTGACAGAGATGTGCATGAGCAGCGGCCCTCCCCAGCCCTATTCCAAATCATACTTATTTTGCATAGGAGATACCATGGTCATGAAGATTTTTCTCCCAGGGTGAGGTTCATTCATTGCATTTTGGGTATGCTGACCCCTGTGATTTCCCCAAATGTGGGAAACTCAGCTGCATTATTTGTGGTAGTGGGGGACTGTGTTTGTGCTTTCCTCTGGTCAGCTCTGGTAAAAGTCAGATTTCTTTGTCTCAGATTTTCCTCTAGCCTTGTTCTTCTTTCGAGAGTTCCCTTGTGCTGCCTTAGTTGGATCTCCTTCACTTTACAGGGGGGTACCCGAGCAGCGACCCTCCCCAGCTCTAGCCCAACTCCTACTTACCTGCCAGGTGAGATACTATGATCATGAAGGTGCTTCTCCCAGGGCAAGGCTAACCCATTGCACTCTGGGTGTGCTGCTCCTGCGATTTCCCCAAATGTGGGAAACTTGACTGTATAATTTGTGTTTCCCCTGGTCGGCTCTCGTATAATTCAGATCTCTTTGTCTCAGGTCTCTCTCCAGCCTAGTTTGCTGTCTGTTTCCACTTCTCTTTTCTTGAGCCGCTCCCTTCTATGCCCTTGCGCACTATCCTGACTTCTCCTCCTGTCTGCTTACTTTGTGCCTTCCAACGCACAATGCGAACTACAGGTAGTGCTGCAGGGCCCACACCCTTTTACTTGCCTTACAGAGCAGCTCTGGAGCTGTTACAGTGCCCAGCTGCTGCAAGAAATCAGCTTGAATGCTTCAGGGGCTGGGGCATAGCCAACATGAGCCCCACACCAAAGGAGGGTGGAGGTGTTTAATGCAAACTAGGGGTCAGCCAAGCGCCGCAAAAGGCCACCATGCCCTGCACGCCCCTTTTCTCTTTTCATATGCAGACGAGGGTTGAAGCCAACTTTGACCCACTGCTTGGATGACATCACCATATGCAAATCCATCTGCGGCAGGCCTTCCCCCAGGAATGCTTGCACTAGTTGTTGCATTTGGTTTGTTGTTTGGGGGTGCTTCAGTATTAGGCAGTCTTCTGCCCTCCCATGTTCATCTGAAAATATATGTTCTCCCTGCAGTTGTTGTCCCAAGATGAGAGTTCCCTTGTGCTGCCTCAGTTGAATCTCCTTTACTTGACAGAGATGTGCATGAGCAGCGGCCCTCCCCAGCCCTATTCCAAATCATACTTATTTTGCATAGGAGATACCATGGTCATGAAGATTATTCTCCCAGGGTGAGGTTCATTCATTGCATTTTGGGTATGCTGACCCCTGTGATTTCCCCAAATGTGGGAAACTTGACTGCATTATTTGTGGTAGTGGGAGACTGTGTTTGTGCTTTCCTCTGGTCAGCTCTGGTAAAAGTCAGATTTCTTTGTCTCAGATCTTCCTCTAGCCTTGTTCTTCTTTCAAGAGTTCCCTGGTGCTGCCTCAGTTGGATCTCCTTCACTTCACAGGGGGGAACCCGAGCAGCGACCCTCCCCAGCTCTAGCCCAACTCCTACTTACCTGCCAGGTGAGATACTATGATCATGAAGGTGCTTCTCCCAGGGCAAGGCTCAACCATTGCACTCTGGGTGTGCTGCTCCTGCGATTTCCCCAAAATGTGGGAAACTTGACTGCATAATTTGTGTTTCCCCTCGTCGGCTCTCGTATAATTCAGATCTCTTTGTCTCAGGTCTCTCTCCAGCCTAGTTTGCTGTCTGTTTCCACTTCTCTTTTCTTGAGCCGCTCCCTTCTATGCCCTTGCGCACTATCCTGACTTCTCCCGTCTGCTTACTTCGTGCCTTCCAACGCACAATGCGAACTACAGGTAGTGCTGCAGGGTCCACACCCTTTTACTTGCCTTACAGAGTAGCTCTGGAGCAGTTACAGTGCCCAGCTGCTGCAAGAAATCAGCTTGAATGCTTCAGGGGCTGGGGCATAGCCAACATGAGCCCCACACCGAAGGAGGGTGGAGGTGTGTAATGCGAACTAGGGGTCATCCAAGCGCTGCAAAAGGCCGCCATGCCCTGCACGCCCCTTTTCTCTTTTCATATGCAGACGAGGGTTGAAGCCAACTTTGACCCACTGCTTGGATGACATCACCATATGCAAATCCATCTGCTGCAGGCCTTCCCCCAGGAATGCTTGCACTAGTTGTTGCATTTGGTTTGTTGTTTGGGGGTGCATCAGTATTAGGCAGCCTTCTGCCCTCACATGTTCATCAGAAAATATGTGTTCTCCCTGCAGTTGTTGTCCCCAGATGAGAGTTCCCTTGTGCTGCCTCAGTTGAATCTCCTTTACTTGACAGAGATGTGCCTGAGCAGCGGCCCTCCCCAGCCCTATCCCAAATCATACTTATTTTGCATAGGCGATACCATGGTCATGAAGATTGTTCTCCCAAGGTGAGGTTCATTCATTGCATTCTGGGTATGCTGACCCCTGTGATTTCCCCAAATGTGGGAAACTCGACAGCATTATTTGTGGTAGTGGGGGACTGTGTTTGTGCTTTCCTCTGGTCAGCTCTGGAAAAAGTCAGATTTCTTTGTCTCAGATCTTCCTCTAGCCTTGTTCTTCTTTCGAGAGTTCCCTTGTGCTACCTCAGTTGGATCTCTTTCACTTGACAGGGGGGTGCCCGAACAGCGACCCTCCCCAGCTCTAGCCCAACTCCTACTTACCTGCCAGGTGAGATACTATGATTATGAAGGTGCTTCTCCCAGGGCAAGGCTCACCCATTGCACTCTGGGTGTGCTGCCCCTGCGATTTCCCCAAATGTGGGAAACTTGACTGCATAATTTGTGTTTCCCCTGGTCGGCTCTCGTATAATTCAGATCTCTTTGTCTCAGGTCTCTCTCCAGCCTAGTTTGCTGTCTGTTTCCACTTCTCTTTTCTTGAGCCGCTCCCTTCTATGCCCTTGCGCACTATCCTGACTTCTCCTCCTGTCTGCTTACTTTGTGCCTTCCAACGCACAATGCGATCTACAGGTAGTGCTGCAGGGCCCAGACCCTTTTACTTGCCTTACAGAGCAGCTCTGGAGCTGTTACAGTGCCCAGCTGCTGCAAGAAATCAGCTTGAATGCTTCAGGGGCTGGGGCATAGCCAACATGAGCCCCACACCAAAGGAGGGTGGAGGTGTTTAATGCAAACTAGGGGTCAGCCAAGCGCCGCAAAAGGCCACCATGCCCTGCACGCCCCTTTTCTCTTTTCATATGCAGACGAGGGTTGAAGCCAACTTTGACCCACTGCTTGGATGACATCACCATATGCAAATCCCTCTGCGGCAGGCCTTCCCCCAGGAATGCTTGCACTAGTTGTTGCATTTGGTTTGTTGTTTGGGGGTGCTTCAGTATTAGGCAGCCTTCTGCCCTCCCATGTTCATCTGAAAATATATGTTCTCCCTGCAGTTGTTGTCCCAAGATGAGAGTTCCCTTGTGCTGCCTCAGTTGAATCTCCTTTACTTGACAGAGATGTGCATGAGCAGCGGCCCTCCCCAGCCCTATTCCAAATCATACTTATTTTGCATAGGAGATACCATGGTCATGAAGATTTTTCTCCCAGGGTGAGGTTCATTCATTGCATTTTGGGTATGCTGACCCCTGTGATTTCCCCAAATGTGGGAAACTTGACTGCATTATTTGTGGTAGTGGGAGACTGTGTTTGTGCTTTCCTCTGGTCAGCTCTGGTAAAAGTCAGATTTCTTTGTCTCAGATTTTCCTTTAGCCTTGTTCTTCTTTCGAGAGTTCCCTTGTGCTGCCTCAGTTGGATCTCCTTCACTTTACAGGGGGGTGCCCGAGCAGCGACCCTCCCCAGCTCTAGCCCAACTCCTACTTACCTGCCAGGTGAGATACTATGATCATGAAGGTGCTTCTCCCAGGGCAAGGCTCACCCATTGTACTCTGGGTGTGCTGCTCCTGCGATTTCCCCAAATGTGGGAAACTTGACTGCATAATTTGTGTTTCCCCTGGTCGGCTCTCGTATAATTCAGATCTCTTTGTCTCAGGTCTCTCTCCAGCCTAGTTTGCTGTCTGTTTCCACTTCTCTTTTCTTCAGCCGCTCCCTTCTATACCCTTGTGCACTATCCTGACTTCTCCTCCCGTCTGCTTACTTTGTGCCTTCCAATGCACAATGCAAACTACAGGTAGTGCTGCAGGGCCCACACCCTTTTACTTGCCTTACAGAGCAGCTCTGGAGCTGTTGCAGTGCCAAGCTGCTGCAAGAAATCAGCTTGAATGCTTCAGGGGCTGGGGCATAGCCAACATGAGCCCCACACCGAAGGAGGGTGGAGGTGTTTAATGCAAACTAGGGGTCAGACAAGCGCAGCAAAAGGCCACCATGCCCTGCGCGCCCCTTTTCTGTTTTCATATGCAGACGAGGGTTGAAGCCAACTTTGACCCACTGCTTGGATGACATCACCATATGCAAATCCATCTGCGGCAGGCCTTCCCCCAGGAATGCTTGCACTAGTTGTTGCATTTGGTTTGTTGTTTGGGGGTGCTTCAGTATTAGGCAGCCTTCTGCCCTCCCATGTTCATCTGAAAATATGTGTTCTCCCTGCAGTTGTTGTCCCTAGATGAGAGTTCCCTTGTGCTGCCTCAGTTGAATCTCCTTAACTTGACAGAGATGTGCCTGAGCAGCGGCCCTCCCCAGCTCTATCCCAAATCATACTTATTTTGCATAGGAGATACCATGGTCATGAAGATTATTCTCCCAGGGTGAGGTTCATTCATTGCATTCTGGGTATGCTGACCCCTGTGATTTCCCCAAATGTGGGAAACTCGACTGCTTTATTTGTGGTAGTGGGGGACTGTGTTTGTGTTTTCCTCTGGTCAGCTCTGGTAAAGGTCAGATTTCTTTGTTTCAGAGCCTTGTTCTTCTTTTGAGAGTTCCCTTGTGCTGCCTCAGTTGGATCTCCTTCACTTGACAGGGGGGTGCCCGAGCAGAGACCCTCCCCAGCTCTAGCCCAACTCCTACTTACCTGCCAGGTGAGATACTATGATCATGAAGGTGCTTCTCCCAGGGCAAGGCTCACCCATTGCACTCTGGGTGTGCTGCCCCTGCGATTTCCCCAAATGTGGGAAACTTGACTGCATAATTTGTGTTTCCCCTGGTCGGCTCTCGTATAATTCAGATCTCTTTGTCTCAGGTCTCTCTCCAGCCTAGTTTGCTGTCTGTTTCCACTTCTCTTTTCTTCAGCCGCTCCCTTCTATGCCCTTGTGCACTATCCTGACTTCCCCGTCTGCTTACTTTGTGCCTTCCAATGCACAATGCAAACTACAGGTAGTGCTGCAGGGCCCACACCCTTTTACTTGCTTTACAGAGCAGCTCTGGAGCTGTTACAGTGCCCAGCTGCTGCAAGAAATCAGCTTGAATGCTTCAGGGGCTGGGGCATAGCCAACATGAGCCCCACACCGAAGGAGGGTGGAGGTGTTTAATGCGAACTAGGGGTCATCCAAGCGCCGCAAAAGGCAGCCATGCCCTGCACACCCCTTTTTTATTTTCATATGCAGACGAGGGTTGAAGCCAACTTTGACCCACTGCTTGGATGACATCACCATATGCAAATCCGTCTGCTGCAGGCCTTCCCCCAGGAATGCTTGCACTAGTAGTTGCATTTGGTTTGTTGTTTGGGGGTGCTTCAGTATTAGGCAGCCTTCTGCCCTCCCATGTTCATCTGAAAATATGTGTTCTCCCTGCAGTTGTTGTCCCCAGATGAGAGTTCCCTTGTGCTGCCTCAGTTGAATCTCCTTTACTTGACAGAGATGTGCCTGAGCAGCGGCCCTCCCCAGCCCTATCCCAAATCATACTTATTTTGCATAGGAGATACCATGGTCATGAAGATTGTTCTCCCAGGGTGAGGTTCATTCATTGCACTCTGGGTATGCTGACCCCTGTGATTTCCCCAAATGTGGGAAACTCGACTGCATTATTTGTGGTAGTGGGGGACTGTGTTTGTGCTTTCCTCTGGTCAGCTCTGGTAAAAGTCAGATTTCTTTGTCTCAGATCTTCCTCTAGCCTTGTTCTTCTTTCGAGAGTTCCCTTGTGCTGCCTCAGTTGGATCTCCTTCACTTGACAGGGGGTGCCCGAGCAGCAATCCTCCACAGCTCTAGCCCAACTCCTACTTACCTGCCAGGTGAGATACTATGATCTTCACTGTTAGGGCAATCAGGATGTGGAATTCCCTGCCAGGGAAGGTGGTAATGGCGGACTCTGTAATTGGATTTAAAAAAGGAATGGATACATTTCTGAATGAAAAAGCTATCCAAGGTTATAATACTTAAAATATCAACATGGTTAATCCGGGGGTAACATGAGTTATAGTAGCTAACTAGTCATAAAACATTATTCAGCAAGTATGTAGAATCATCACAACTTAAAACAGGTTGAACACGATGGGCAATTTGCCTCTATTCAACCTCAAAAACTATGTTACCATATGTTACTATATTACTATGTTACTGTAGTATACAGAACACCACAATGTAATGAGCAGTGATAGTGAGCACTGATGAGGATACTAGAACTGACACTGAGCAGCAAGATGCAGCACTGGACTATTAGTAATGTACTGTAGTATGCTGAGCACCACAATGCAGCACAAGACAATGAGCAGTGATACTGAGCACTGATGAGGATACTACTGAGAACTGACACTGAGCAGGAGAGACACACTACTAGTATTACTGAGCAGCAATAAGTAACCACTGATACTGAGCACTGATATTGAGATTTCCACTGAGAGAACATAGCCACGTCCTCTCCGCTCTCTCTTCAATGCACGAGTAAAAATGGCGGCAACGCGCAGCTCTTTATATGGAATCCGAATCTCGCGAGAATCCGACAGCGGGATGATGACATTTTCCCTTGTTCAGGTTTTCCGAGTCAGGCAGGAACAACCGAGCCTGCCTCGGACCAGTGTAAACCACGTGGAGTTCGTCGGGAATTCGGTTCTCGGAGAACCGAACCCGCTCCTCTATATATACTATATTACTATGTTACTGTAGTATACAGAACACCACAATGCAATGAGCAGTGATAGTGAGCACTGATGAGGATACTAGAACTGACACTGAGCAGCAAGATGCAGCACTGGACTATTAGTAATGTACTGTAGTATGCTGAGCACCACAATGCAGCACAAGACAATGAGCAGTGATACTGAGCACTGATGAGGATACTACTGAGAACTGACACTGAGCAGGAGAGACACACTACTAGTATTACTGAGCAGCAATAAGTAACCACTGATACTGAGCACTGATATTGAGATTTCCACTGAGAGAACATAGCCACGTCCTCTCCGCTCTCTCTTCAATGCACGAGTAAAAATGGCAGCAACGCGCAGCTCTTTATATGGAATCCGAATCTCACGAGAATCTGACAGCGGGATGATGACATTTTCCCTTGTTCAGGTTTTCCGAGTCAGGCAGGAACAACCGAGCCTGCCTCGGACCAATGTAAACCACGTGGAGTTCGTGGGGAATTCGGTTCTCGGAGAACCGAACCCACTCCTCTCTACCTTATACCCATCAATTGTTTTTATTTTCAATCTAAGCCCCTGCAGTTTTCTGTAAGCATCTGCTTCGCTATGATGATCAACAAGTCACAAGGGCAAACACTCAGGGCTTGAGGCGTAGATCTTAGGACCAGCTGCTACAAGCATGGCAGAGGTGTCACTATCACTGGTGACACCCAGAGAGGTGGCGAGGGAGATTGTAATGCAGTGCGCGCAGATAAACAGCGCAATGGTAAAAAGGAGGCATGGTTTCATAGGTAGGGGCGTGGCCTGGTGGCCTGAATCTACATTTTGTTGCTCCGGGTGTCCCGGGGGTTGGGGCTGCACCCGGGGACTAGTGTGTGAGCGGTGCTGGCTCCTGCACAGTGACAGGGCATGGCCACCCAGCATGACGCCTCCCTTCTTGACCATGCTGTAATTGCAGTCGCACTGCAGTTCAGCGTGATCATAAAAAATGGTGTAGGCTCCTGCTGGTGCAGACTGTAGAGAAAAGCTGCTGTGACCACGCCCCCTGTGTCTCCTCCGTTGCAGACCCCATTTTGAAGCCTTGCCCCCGGACTAAGAGAAAAGAATGCCCTTGCGCACTATCCTGACTTCTCCTCCCGTCTGCTTAATTTGTGCCTTCCAACGCACAATGCGAACAACAGGTGGTGCTGCAGGGCCCACACACTTTTACTTGCCTTACAGAACAGCTCTGGAGCTGTTACAGTGCCCAGCTGCTGCAAGAAATCAGCTTGAATGCATCAGGGGATGGGGCATGGCCAACATGAGCCCCACACCAAAGGAGGGTGGGGGTGTTTAATGCGAACTAGGGGTCATCCAAGCACTGCAAAAGGCCGCCATGCCCTGCATGCCCCTTTTCTCTTTTCATATGCAGATGAGGGTTCCAGTCAACTTTGGCCCACTGCTTGGATTTACATCACCGTATGCAAATCCGTCTGCTGCAGACCTTCCCCCAGGAGTGCTTGTACTAGTTGTTGCATATGGGCCCTCATTCCGAGTCGTTCGCTCTGTAAATTTCATCGCATCGCAGTGAAATTCTGCTTAGTACGCATGCGCAATATTCGCACTGCGACTGCGCCAAGTAATTTTACAATGAAGAAAGTATTTTTACTCACGGATTTTTCTTCGCTCCGGCGATCGTAATGTGATTGACAGGAAATGGGTGTTACTGGGCGGAAACAGGCCGTTTTATGGGCGTGTGGGAAAAAACGCTACAGTTTCCGGAAAAAACGCAGGAGTGGCCGGAGAAACGGGGGAGTGTCTGGGCGAACTCTGGGAGTGTTTGTGACGTCAAACCAGGAACGACAAGCACTGAACTGATCGCAGATGCAGAGTAAGTCTGAAGCTACTCTGAAACTGCTAAGTAGTTTGTAATCGCAATATTGCGAATACATCGGTCGCAATTTTAAGAAGCTAAGATTCACTCCCAGTAGGCGGCGGCTTAGCGTGTGTAACTCTGCTAAAATCGCCTTGCGAGCGATCAACTCGGAATGAGGGCCATGGTTTGATATTTGATGGTGCTTCAGTATTAGGCAGCCTTCCGCCCTCCCATGTTCATCTGAAAAGATGTGGTCTCCCTGCAGTTGTTGTCCCCAGATGAGAGTTCCCTTGTGCTGCCTCAGTTGAATCTCCTTTACTTGACAGAGATGTGCCTGAGCAGCGGCCCTCACCAGCCCTATCCCAAATCATACTTATTTTGCATAGGAGATACCATGGTCATGAAGATTGTTCTCCCAGGGTTAGGTTCATTCATTGCATTCTGGGTATGCTGACCCCTGTGATTTTCCCAAATGTGGGAAACTCGACTGCATTATTTGTGGTAGTGGGGGACTGTGTTTGTGCTTTCCTCTGGTCAGCTCTGGTAAAAGTCAGATTTCTTTGTCTCAGATCTTCCTCTAGCCTTGTTCTTCTTTCGAGAGTTCCCTGGTGCTGCTTCAGTTGGATCTCCTTCACTTCACAGGGGGGAACCCGAGCAGCGACCCTCCCCAGCTCTAGCCCAACTCCTACTTACCTGCCAGGTGAGATACTATGATCATGAAGGTGCTTCTCCCAGGGCAAGGCTCAACCATTGCACTCTGGGTGTGCTGCTCCTGCGATTTCCCCAAATGTGGGAAACTTGACTGCATAATTTGTGTTTCCCCTCGTCGGCTCTCGTATAATTCAGATCTCTTTGTCTCAGGTCTCTCTCCAGCCTAGTTTGCTGTCTGTTTCCACTTCTCTTTTCTTGAGCCGCTCCCTTCTATGCCCTTGCGCACTATCCTGACTTCTCCCGTCTGCTTACTTCGTGCCTTCCAACGCACAATGCGAACTACAGGTAGTGCTGCAGGGCCCACACCCTTTTACTTGCCTTACAGAGTAGCTCTGGAGCAGTTACAGTGCCCAGCTGCTGCAAGAAATCAGCTTTAATGCTTCAGGGGCTGGGGCATAGCCAACATGAGCCCCACACCGAAGGAGGGAGGAGGTGTGTAATGCAAACTAGGGGTCATCCAAGCGCTGCAAAAGGCCGCCATGCCCTGCACGCCCCTTTTCTCTTTTCATATGCAGACGAGGGTTGAAGCCAACTTTGACCCACTGCTTGGATGACATCACCATATGCAAATCCATCTGCTGCAGGCCTTCCCCCAGGAATGCTTGCACTAGTTGTTGCATTTGGTTTGTTGTTTGGGGGTGCTTCAGTATTAGGCAGCCTTCTGCCCTCACATGTTCATCTGAAAATATGTGTTCTCCCTGCAGTTGTTGTCCCCAGATGAGAGTTCCCTTGTGCTGCCTCAGTTGAATCTCCTTTACTTGACAGAGATGTGCCTGAGCAGCGGCCCTCCCCAGCCCTATCCCAAATCATACTTATTTTGCATAGGCGATACCATGGTCATGAAGATTGTTCTCCCAGGGTGAGGTTCATTCATTGCATTCTGGGTATGCTGACCCCTGTGATTTCCCCAAATGTGGGAAACTCGACTGCATTATTTGTGGTAGTGGGGGACTGTGTTTGTGCTTTCCTCTGGCCAGCTCTGGAAAAAGTCAGATTTCTTTGTCTCAGATCTTCCTCTAGCCTTGTTCTTCTTTCGAGAGTTCCCTTGTGCTGCCTCAGTTGGATCTCTTTCACTTGACAGGGGGGTGCCCGAACAGCGACCCTCCCCAGCTCTAGCCCAACTCCTACTTACCTGCCAGGTGAGATACTATGATCATGAAGGTGCTTCTCCCAGGGCAAGGCTCACCCATTGCACTCTGGGTGTGCTGCCCCTGCGATTTCCCCAAATGTGGGAAACTTGACTGCATAATTTGTGTTTCCCTTGGTCGGCTCTCGTATAATTCAGATCTCTTTGTCTCAGGTCTCTCTCCAGCCTAGTTTGCTGTCTGTTTCCACTTCTCTTTTCTTCAGCCGCTCCCTTCTATACCCTTGTGCACTATCCTGACTTCTCCTCCCGTCTGCTTACTTTGTGCCTTCCAATGCACAATGCAAACTACAGGTAGTGCTGCAGGGCCCACACCCTTTTACTTGCCTTACAGAGCAGCTCTGGAGCTGTTACAGTGCCCAGCTGCTGCAAGAAATCAGCTTGAATGCTCCAGGGGATGGGGCATGGCCAACATGAGCCCCACACCAAAGGAGGGTGGAGGTGTTTAATGCGAACTAGGGGTCATCCAAGCACCGCAAAAGGCCGCCATGCCCTGCACGCCCCTTTTCTCTTTTCATATGCAGATGAGGGTTGAAGCCAACTTTGACCCACTGCTTGGATGACATCACCGTATGCAAATCCGTCTTCTGCAGAACTTCCCCCAGGAATGCTTGCACTAGTTGTTGCATTTGGTTTGTTGTTTGGGGGTGCTTCAGTATTAGGCAGCCTTCTGCCCTCCCATGTTCATCTGAAAATATGTGTTCTCCCTGCAGTTGTTGTCCCCAGATGAGAGTTCCCTTGTGCTGCCTCAGTTAAATCTCCTTTACTTGACAGAGATGTGCATGAGCAGCGGCCCTCCCCAGCCCTATTCCAAATCATACTTATTTTGCATAGGAGATACCATGGTCATGAAGATTTTTCTCCCAGGGTGAGGTTCATTCATTGCATTTTGGGTATGCTGACCCCTGTGATTTCCCCAAATGTGGGAAACTCAACTGCATTATTTGTGGTAGTGGGGGACTGTGTTTGTGCTTTCCTCTGGTCAGCTCTGGTAAAAGTCAGATTTCTTTGTCTCAGATTTTCCTCTAGCCTTGTTCTTCTTTCGAGAGTTCCCTTGTGCTGCCTTAATTGGATCTCCTTCACTTTACAGGGGGGTACCCTAGCAGCGACCCTCCCCAGCTCTAGCCCAACTCCTACTTACCTGCCAGGTGAGATACTATGATCATGAAGGTGCTTCTCCCAGGGCAAGGCTAACCCATTGCACTCTGGGTGTGCTGCTCCTGCGATTTCCCCAAATGTGGGAAACTTGACTGTATAATTTGTGTTTCCCCTGGTCGGCTCTCGTATAATTCAGATCTCTTTGTCTCAGGTCTCTCTCCAGCCTAGTTTGCTGTCTGTTTCCTCTTCTCTTTTCTTGAGCCGCTTACTTCTATGCCCTTGCGCACTATCCTGACTTCTCCTCCTGTCTGCTTACTTTGTGCCTTCCAACGCACAATGCGAACTACAGGTAGTGCTGCAGGGACCACACCCTTTTACTTGCCTTACAGAGCAGCTCTGGAGCTGTTACAGTGCCCAGCTGCTGCAAGAAATCAGCTTGAATGCTTCAGGGGCTGGGGCATAGCCAACATGAGCCCCACACCAAAGGAGGGTGGAGGTGTTTAATGCAAACTAGGGGTCAGCCAAGCGCCGCAAAAGGCCACCATGCCCTGCACGCCCCTTTTCTCTTTTCATATGCAGACGAGGGTTGAAGCCAACTTTGACCCACTGCTTGGATGACATCACCATATGCAAATCCATCTGCGGCAGGCCTTCCCCCAGGAATGCTTGCACTAGTTGTTGCATTTGGTTTGTTGTTTGGGGGTGCTTCAGTATTAGGCAGTCCTCTGCCCTCCCATGTTCATCTGAAAATATATGTTCTCCCTGCAGTTGTTGTCCCAAGATGAGAGTTCCCTTGTGCTGCCTCAGTTGAATCTCCTTTACTTGACAGAGATGTGCATGAGCAGCGGCCCTCCCCAGCCCTATTCCAAATCATACTTATTTTGCATAGGAGATACCATGGTCATGAAGATTTTTCTCCCAGGGTGAGGTTCATTCATTGCATTTTGGGTATGCTGACCCCTGTGATTTCCCCAAATGTGGGAAACTTGACTGCATTATTTGTGGTAGTGGGAGACTGTGTTTGTGCTTTCCTCTGGTCAGCTCTGGTAAAAGTCAGATTTCTTTGTCTCAGATCTTCCTCTAGCCTTGTTCTTCTTTCGAGAGTTCCCTGGTGCTGCCTCAGTTGGATCTCCTTCACTTCACAGGGGGGAACCCGAGCAGCGACCCTCCCCAGCTCTAGCCCAACTCCTACTTACCTGCCAGGTGAGATACTATGATCATGAAGGTGCTTCTCCCAGGGCAAGGCTCAACCATTGCACTCTGGGTGTGCTGCTCCTGCGATTTCCCCAAATGTGGGAAACGTGACTGCATAATTTGTGTTTCCCCTCGTCGGCTCTCGTATAATTCAGATCTCTTTGTCTCAGGTCTCTCTCCAGCCTAGTTTGCTGTCTGTTTCCACTTCTCTTTTCTTGAGCCGCTCCCTTCTATGCCCTTGCGCACTATCCTGACTTCTCCCGTCTGCTTACTTCGTGCCTTCCAACGCACAATGCGAACTACAGGTAGTGCTGCAGGGCCCACACCCTTTTACTTGCCTTACAGAGTAGCTCTGGAGCAGTTACAGTGCCCAGCTGCTGCAAGAAATCAGCTTGAATGCTTCAGGGGCTGGGGCATAGCCAACATGAGCCCCACACCGAAGGAGGGTGGAGGTGTGTAATGCGAACTAGGGGTCATCCAAGCGCTGCAAAAGGCCGCCATGCCCTGCACGCCCCTTTTCTCTTTTCATATGCAGACGAGGGTTGAAGCCAACTTTGACCCACTGCTTGGATGACATCACCATATGCAAATCCATCTGCTGCAGGCCTTCCCCCAGGAATGCTTGCACTAGTTGTTGCATTTGGTTTGTTGTTTGGGGGTGCTTCAGTATTAGGCAGCCTTCTGCCCTCACATGTTCATCTGAAAATATGTGTTCTCCCTGCAGTTGTTGTCCCCAGATGAGAGTTCCCTTGTGCTGCCTCAGTTGAATCTCCTTTACTTGACAGAGATGTGCCTGAGCAGCGGCCCTCCCCAGCCCTATCCCAAATCATACTTATTTTGCATAGGCGATACCATGGTCATGAAGATTGTTCTCCCAAGGTGAGGTTCATTCATTGCATTCTGGGTATGCTGACCCCTGTGATTTCCCCAAATGTGGGAAACTCGACTGCATTATTTGTGGTAGTGGGGGACTGTGTTTGTGCTTTCCTCTGGTCAGCTCTGGAAAAAGTCAGATTTCTTTGTCTCAGATCTTCCTCTAGCCTTGTTCTTCTTTCGAGAGTTCCCTTGTGCTGCCTCAGTTGGATCTCTTTCACTTGACAGGGGGGTGCCCGAACAGCGACCCTCCCCAGCTCTAGCCCAACTCCTACTTACCTGCCAGGTGAGATACTATGATCATGAAGGTGCTTCTCCCAGGGCAAGGCTCACCCATTGCACTCTGGGTGTGCTGCCCCTGCGATTTCCCCAAATGTGGGAAACTTGACTGCATAATTTGTGTTTCCCCTGGTCGGCTCTCGTATAATTCAGATCTCTTTGTCTCAGGTCTCTCTCCAGCCTAGTTTGCTGTCTGTTTCCACTTCTCTTTTCTTGAGCCGCTCCCTTCTATGCCCTTGCGCACTATCCTGACTTCTCCTCCTGTCTGCTTACTTTGTGCCTTCCAACGCACAATGCGATCTACAGGTAGTGCTGCAGGGCCCAGACCCTTTTACTTGCCTTACAGAGCAGCTCTGGAGCTGTTACAGTGCCCAGCTGCTGCAAGAAATCAGCTTGAATGCTTCAGGGGCTGGGGCATAGCCAACATGAGCCCCACACCAAAGGAGGGTGGAGGTGTTTAATGCAAACTAGGGGTCAGCCAAGCGCCGCAAAAGGCCACCATGCCCTGCACGCCCCTTTTCTCTTTTCATATGCAGACGAGGGTTGAAGCCAACTTTGACCCACTGCTTGGATGACATCACCATATGCAAATCCATCTGCGGCAGGCCTTCCCCCAGGAATGCTTGCACTAGTTGTTGCATTTGGTTTGTTGTTTGGGGGTGCTTCAGTATTAGGCAGCCTTCTGCCCTCCCATGTTCATCTGAAAATATATGTTCTCCCTGCAGTTGTTGTCCCAAGATGAGAGTTCCCTTGTGCTGCCTCAGTTGAATCTCCTTTACTTGACAGAGATGTGCATGAGCAGCGGCCCTCCCCAGCCCTATTCCAAATCATACTTATTTTGCATAGGAGATACCATGGTCATGAAGATTTTTCTCCCAGGGTGAGGTTCATTCATTGCATTTTGGGTATGCTGACCCCTGTGATTTCCCCAAATGTGGGAAACTTGACTGCATTATTTGTGGTAGTGGGAGACTGTGTTTGTGCTTTCCTCTGGTCAGCTCTGGTAAAAGTCAGATTTCTTTGTCTCAGATTTTCCTTTAGCCTTGTTCTTCTTTCGAGAGTTCCCTTGTGCTGCCTCAGTTGGATCTCCTTCACTTTACAGGGGGGTACCCGAGCAGCGACCCTCCCCAGCTCTAGCCCAACTCCTACTTACCTGCCAGGTGAGATACTATGATCATGAAGGTGCTTCTCCCAGGGCAAGGCTCACCCATTGTACTCTGGGTGTGCTGCTCCTGCGATTTCCCCAAATGTGGGAAACTTGACTGCATAATTTGTGTTTCCCCTGGTCGGCTCTCGTATAATTCAGATCTCTTTGTCTCAGGTCTCTCTCCAGCCTAGTTTGCTGTCTGTTTCCACTTCTCTTTTCTTCAGCCGCTCCCTTCTATACCCTTGTGCACTATCCTGACTTCTCCTCCCGTCTGCTTACTTTGTGCCTTCCAATGCACAATGCAAACTACAGGTAGTGCTGCAGGGCCCACACCCTTTTACTTGCCTTACAGAGCAGCTCTGGAGCTGTTGCAGTGCCAAGCTGCTGCAAGAAATCAGCTTGAATGCTTCAGGGGCTGGGGAATAGCCAACATGAGCCCCACACCGAAGAAGGGTGGAGGTGTTTAATGCAAACTAGGGGTCAGACAAGCGCAGCAAAAGGCCACCATGCCCTGCACGCCCCTTTTCTGTTTTCATATGCAGACGAGGGTTGAAGCCAACTTTGACCCACTGCTTGGATGACATCACCATATGCAAATCCATCTGCGGCAGGCCTTCCCCCAGGAATGCTTGCACTAGTTGTTGCATTTGGTTTGTTGTTTGGGGGTGCTTCAGTATTAGGCAGCCGTCTGCCCTCCCATGTTCATCTGAAAATATGTGTTCTCCCTGCAGTTGTTGTCCCTAGATGAGAGTTCCCTTGTGCTGCCTCAGTTGAATCTCCTTAACTTGACAGAGATGTGCCTGAGCAGCGGCCCTCCCCAGCTCTATCCCAAATCATACTTATTTTGCATAGGAGATACCATGGTCATGAAGATTATTCTCCCAGGGTGAGGTTCATTCATTGCATTCTGGGTATGCTGACCCCTGTGATTTCCCCAAATGTGGGAAACTCGACTGCTTTATTTGTGGTAGTGGGGGACTGTGTTTGTGTTTTCCTCTGGTCAGCTCTGGTAAAAGTCAGATTTCTTTGTTTCAGAGCCTTGTTCTTCTTTTGAGAGTTCCCTTGTGCTGCCTCAGTTGGATCTCCTTCACTTGACAGGGGGGTGCCCGAGCAGAGACCCTCCCCAGCTCTAGCCCAACTCCTACTTACCTGCCAGGTGAGATACTATGATCATGAAGGTGCTTCTCCCAGGGCAAGGCTCACCCATTGCACTCTGGGTGTGCTGCCCCTGCGATTTCCCCAAATGTGGGAAACTTGACTGCATAATTTGTGTTTCCCCTGGTCGGCTCTCGTATAATTCAGATCTCTTTGTCTCAGGTCTCTCTCCAGCCTAGTTTGCTGTCTGTTTCCACTTCTCTTTTCTTCAGCCGCTCCCTTCTATACCCTTGTGCACTATCCTGACTTCTCCTCCCGTCTGCTTACTTTGTGCCTTCCAATGCACAATGCAAACTACAGGTAGTGCTGCAGGGCCCACACCCTTTTACTTGCCTTACAGAGCAGCTCTGGAGCTGTTACAGTGCCCAGCTGCTGCAAGAAATCTGCTTGAATGCTTCAGGGGATGGGGCATGGCCAACATGAGCCCCACACCAAAGGAGGGTGGAGGTGTTTAATGCGAACTAGGGGTCATCCAAGCACCGCAAAAGGCCGCCATGCCCTGCACGCCCCTTTTCTCTTTTCATATGCAGATGAGGGTTGAAGCCAACTTTGACCCACTGCTTGTATGACATCACCGTATGCAAATCCGTCTTCTGCAGAACTTCCCCCAGGAATGCTTGCACTAGTTGTTGCATTTGGTTTGTTGTTTGGGGGTGCTTTAGTATTAGGCAGCCTTCTGCCCTCCCATGTTCATCTGAAAATATGTGTTCTCCCTGCAGTTGTTGTCCCCAGATGAGAGTTCCCTTGTGCTGCCTCAGTTGAATCTCCTTTACTTGACAGAGATGTGCATGAGCAGCGGCCCTCCCCAGCCCTATTCCAAATCATACTTATTTTGCATAGGAGATACCATGGTCATGAAGATTGTTCTCCCAGGGTGAGGTTCATTCATTGCATTTTGGGTATGCTGACCCCTGTGATTTCCCCAAATGTGGGAAACTCAACTGCATTATTTGTGGTAGTGGGGGACTGTGTTTGTGCTTTCCTCTGGTCAGCTCTGGTAAAAGTCAGATTTCTTTGTCTCAGATTTTCCTCTTGCCTTGTTCTTCTTTCGAGAGTTCCCTTGTGCTGCCTCAGTTGGATCTCCTTCACTTGACAGGGGGGTACCCGAGCAGCGACCCTCCCCAGCTCTAGCCCAACTCCTACTTACCTGCCAGGTGAGATACTATGATCATGAAGGTGCTTCTCCCAGGGCAAGGCTCACCCATTGCACTCTGGGTGTGCTGCTCCTGCGATTTCCCCAAATGTGGGAAACTTGACTGCATAATTTGTGTTTCCCCTGGTCGGCTCTCGTATAATTCAGATCTCTTTGTCTCAGGTCTCTCTCCAGCCTAGTTTGCTGTCTGTTTCCACTTCTCGTTTCTTCAGCCGCTCCCTTCTATACCCTTGTGCACTATCCTGACTTCTCCTCCCGTCTGCTTACTTTGTGCCTTCCAATGCACAATGCAAACTACAGGTAGTGCTGCAGGGCCCACACCCTTTTACTTGCCTTACAGAGCAGCTCTGGAGCTGTTAAAGTGCCCAGCTGCTGCAAGAAATCAGCTTGAATGCTTCAGGGGCTGGGGCATAGCCAACATGAGCCCCACACCGAAGGAGGGTGGAGGTGTTTAATGCAAACTAGGGGTCGGTCAAGCGCCGCAAAAGGCCACCATGCCCTGCACGCCCCTTTTCTGTTTTCATATGCAGACGAGGGTTGAAGCCAACTTTGACCCACTGCTTGGATGACATCACCATATGCAAATCCATCTGCGGCAGGCCTTCCCCCAGGAATGCTTGCACTAGTTGTTGCATTTGGTTTGTTGTTTGGGGGTGCTTCAGTATTAGTCAGCCTTCTGCTCCACCCTCCTTTGGTGTGGGGCTCATGTTGGCCATGTCCCATCCCCTGAAGCATTCAAGCAGATTTCTTGCAGCAGCTGGGCACTGTAACAGCTCCAGAGCTGCTCTGTAAGGCAAGTAAAAGGGTGTGGGCCCTGCAGCACTACCTGTAGTTTGCATTGTGCATTGGAAGGCACAAAGTAAGCAGACGGGAGGAGAAGTCAGGATAGTGCACAAGGGTATAGAAGGGAGCGGCTGAAGAAAAGAGAAGTGGAAACAGACAGCAAACTAGGCTGGAGAGAGATCTGAGACAAAGAGATCTGAATTATACGAGAGCCGACCAGGGGAAACACAAATTATGCAGTCAAGTTTCCCACATTTGGGGAAATCGCAGGGGCTGCACACCCAGAGTGCAATGGGTGAGCCTTGCCCTGGGAGAAGCACCTTCATGATCATAGTATCTCACCTGGCAGGTAAGTAGGAGTTGGGCTAGAGCTGGGGAGGGTCGCTGCTCGGGCACCCCCCTGTTAAGTGAAGGAGATCCAACTGAGGCAGCACAAGGGAACTCTCAAAAGAAGAACAAGGCTAGAGGAAGATCTGAAACAAAGAAATCTGACTTTTACCAGAGCTGACCAGAAGAAAACACAAACACAGTCCCCCACTACCACAAATAAAGCAGTCGAGTTTCCCACATTTGGGGAAATCACAGGGGTCAGCATACCCAAAATGCAATGAATGAACCTCACCTCGACTGCTTTATTTGTGGTAGTGGGGGACTGTGTTTGTGTTTTCTTCTGGTCAGCTCTGGTAAAAGTCAGATTTCTTTGTTTCAGATCTTCCTCTAGCCTTGTTCTTCTTTTGAGAGTTCCCTTGTGCTGCCTCAGTTGGATCTCCTTCACTTAACAGGGGGGTGCCCGAGCAGCGACCCTCCCCAGCTCTAGCCCAACTCATACTTACCTGCCAGGTGAGATACTATGATCATGAAGGTGCTTCTCCCAGGGCAAGGCTCACCCATTGCACTCTGGGTGTGCTGCCCCTGCGATTTCCCCAAATGTGGGAAACTTGACTGCATAATTTGTGTTTCCCCTGGTCGGCTATCGTATAATTCAGATCTCTTTGTCTCAGATCTCTCTCCAGCCTAGTTTGCTGTCTGTTTCCACTTCTCTTTTCTTCAGCCGCTCCCTTCTATACCCTTGTGCACTATCCAGACTTCTCCTCCCGTCTGCTTACTTTGTGCCTTCCAATGCACAATGCAAACTACAGGTAGTGCTGCAGGGCCCACACCCTTTTACTTGCCTTACAGAGCAGCTCTTGAGCTGTTACAGTGCCCAGCTGCTGCAAGAAATCTGCTTGAAAGCTTCAGGGGATGGGGCATGGCCAACATGAGCCCCACACCAAAGCAGGGTGCAGCAGAAGGCTGCCTAATACTGAAGCACCCCCAAACAACAAACCAAATGCAACAACTAGTGCAAGCATTCCTGGGGGAAGGCCTGCCGCAGATGGATTTGCATATGGTGATGTCATCCAAGCAGTGGGTCAAAGTTGGCTTCAACCCTCATCTGCATATGAAAACAGAAAAGGGGCGTGCAGGGCATGGTGGCCTTTTGCAGCGCTTGACTGACCCCTAGTTTGCATTAAACACCTCCACCCTCCTTCGGTGTGGGGCTGATGTTGGCTATGCCCCAGCCCCTGAAGCATTCAAGCTGATTTCTTGCAGCAGCTGGGCACTGTAACAGCTCCAGAGCTGCTCTGTAAGGCAAGTAAAAGGGTGTGGGCCCTGCAGCACTGCCTGTAGTTTGCATTGTGCATTGGAAGGCACAAAGTAAGCAGACGGGAGGAGAAGTCAGGATAGTGCACAAGGGTATAGAAGGGAGCGGCTGAAGAAAAGAGAAGTGGAAACAGACAGCAAACTAGGCTGGAGAGAGACCTGAGACAAAGAGATCTGAATTATACGAGAGCCGACGAGGGGAAACACAAATTATGCAGTCAAGTTTCCCACATTTGGGGAAATCGCAGGAGCAGCACACCCAGAGTACAATGGGTGAGCCTTGCCCTGGGAGAAGCACCTTAATGATCATAGTATCTCACCTGGCAGGTAAGTAGGAGTTGGGCTAGAGCTGGGGAGGGTCGCTGCTCGGGTACCCCCCTGTAAAGTGAAGGAGATCCAACAAAGGCAGCACAAGGGAACTCTCGAAAGAAGAACAAGGCTAGAGGAAAATGTGAGACAAAGAAATCTGACTTTTACTAGAGCTGACCAGAGGAAAGCACAAACACAGTCCCCCACTACCACAAATAATGCAGTTGAGTTTCCCACATTTGGGGAAATCACAGGGGTCAGCATACCCAAAATGCAATGAATGAACCTCACCCTGGGAGAACAATCTTCATGACCATGGTATCTCCTATGCAAAATAAGTATGATTTGGGATAGGGCTGGTGAGGGCAGCTGCTCAGGCACATCTCTGTCAAGTAAAGGAGATTCAACTGAGGCAGCACAAGTGAACTCTCATCTGGGGACAACAACTGCAGGGAGAACATATATTTTCAGATGAACATGGGAGGGCGGAAGGCTGCCTAATACTGAAGCACCATCAAATATCAAACCATATGCAACAACTAGTACAAGCACTCCTGGGGGAAGGTCTGCAGCAGACGGATTTGCATACGGTGATGTTATCCAAGCAGTGGGCCAAAGTTGACTGGAACCCTCATCTGCATATGAAAAGAGAAAAGGGGCATGCAGGGCATGGCGGCCTTTTGCAGTGCTTGGATGACCCCTAGTTCGCATTAAACACCTCCCCCCTCCTTTGGTGTGGGGCTCATGTTGGCCATGCCCCATCCCCTGAAGCATTCAAGCTGATTTCTTGCAGCAGCTGGGCACTGTAACAGCTCCAGAGCTGCTCTGTAAGGCAAGTAAAAGGGTGTGGGCCCTGCAGCACTACCTGTAGTTTGCATTGTGCATTGGAAGGCACAAAGTAAGCAGACGGGAGGAGAAGTCAGGATAGTGCACAAGGGTATAGAAGGGAGCGGCTGAAGAAAAGAGAAGTGGAAACAGACAGCAAACTAGGCTGGAGAGAGACCTGAGACAAAGAGATCTGAATTATACGAGAGCCGACCAGGGGAAACACAAATTATGCAGTCAAGTTTCCCACATTTGGGGAAATCGCAGGGGCAGCACACCCAGAGTGCAATGGGTGAGCCTTGCCCTGGGAGAAGCACCTTCATGATCATAGTATCTCACCTGGCAGGTAAGTAGGAGTTGGGCTAGAGCTGGGGAGGGTCGCTGCTCGGGTACCCCCCTGTCAAGTGAAGGAGATCCAACTGAGGCAGCACAATGGAACTCTCGAAAGAAGAACAAGGCTAGAGGAAAATCTGAGACAAAGAAATCTGACTTTTACCAGAGCTGACCAGAGGAAAGCACAAACACAGTCCCCCACTACCACAAATAATGCAGTCAAGTTTCCCACATTTGGGGAAATCACAGGGGTCAGCATACCCAAAATGCAATGAATGAACCTCACCCTGGGAGAACAATCTTCATGACCATGGTATCTCCTATGCAAAATAAGTATGATTTGGAATAGGGCTGGGGAGGGCCGCTGCTCATGCACATCTCTGTCAAGTAAAGGAGATTCAACTGAGGCAGCACAAGGGAACTCTCATCTGGGGACAACAACTGCAGGGAGAACACATATTTTCAGATGAACATGGGAGGGCAGAAGGCTGCCTAATACTGAAGCACCCCCAAACAACAAACCAAATGCAACAACTAGTGCAAGCATTCCTGGGGGAAGTTCTGCAGAAGACGGATTTGCATACGGTGATGTCATCCAAGCAGTGGGTCAAAGTTGGCTTCAACCCTCATCTGCATATGAAAAGAGAAAAGGGGCGTGCAGGGCATGGCGGCCTTTTGCGGTGCTTGGATGACCCCTAGTTCGCATTAAACACCTCCACCCTCCTTTGGTGTGGGGCTCATGTTGGCCATGCCCCATCCCCTGAAGCATTCAAGCTGATTTCTTGCAGCAGCTGGGCACTGTAACAGCTCCAGAGCTGCTCTGTAAGGCAAGTAAAAGGGTGTGGGCCCTGCAGCACTACCTGTAGTTTGCATTGTGCATTGGAAGGCACAAAGTAAGCAGACGGGAGGAGAAGTCAGGATAGTGCACAAGGGTATAGAAGGGAGCGGTTGAAGAAAAGAGAAGTGGAAACAGACAGCAAACTAGGCTGGAGAGAGACCTGAGACAAAGAGATCTGAATTATACGAGAGCCGACCAGGGGAAACACAAATTATGCAGTCAAGTTTCCCACATTTGGGGAAATCGCAGGGGCAGCACACCCAGAGTGCAATGGGTGAGCCTTGCCCTGGGAGAAGCACCTTCATGATCATAGTATCTCACCTGGCAGGTAAGTAGGAGTTGGGCTAGAGCTGGGGAGGGTCGCTGTTCGGGCACCCCCCTGTCAAGTGAAAGAGATCTAACTGAGGCAGCACAAGGGAACTCTCGAAAGAAGAACAAGGCTAGAGGAAGATCTGAGACAAAGAAATCTGACTTTTACCAGAGCTGACCAGAGGAAAGCACAAACACAGTCCCCCACTACCACAAATAATGCAGTCGAGTTTCCCACATTTGGGAAAATCACAGGGGTCAGCATACCCAGAATGCAATGAATGAACCTCACCCTGGGAGAACAATCTTCATGACCATGGTATCTCCTATGCAAAATAAGTATGATTTGGGATAGGGCTGGTGAGGGCCGCTGCTCAGGCACATCTCTGTCAAGTAAAGGAGATTCAACTGAGGCAGCACAAGGGAACTCTCATCTGGGGACAACAACTGCAGGGAGACCACATCTTTTCAGATGAACATGGGAGGGCGGAAGGCTGCCTAATACTGAAGCACCATCAAATATCAAACCATATGCAACAACTAGTACAAGCACTCCTTGGGGAAGGTCTGCAGCAGACGGATTTGCATACGGTGATGTTATCCAAGCAGTGGGCCAAAGTTGACTGGAACCCTCATCTGCATATGAAAAGAGAAAAGGGGCATGCAGGGCATGGCGGCCTTTTGCAGTGCTTGGATGACCCCTAGTTCGCATTAAACACCTCCACCCTCCTTTGGTGTGGGGCTCATGTTGGCCATGCCCCATCCCCTGAAGCATTCAAGCTGATTTCTTGCAGCAGCTGGGCACTGTAACAGCTCCAGAGCTGTTCTGTAAGGCAAGTAAAAGGGTGTGGGCCCTGCAGCACCACCTGTTGTTCGCATTGTGCGTTGGAAGGCACAAATTAAGCAGACGGGAGGAGAAGTCAGGATAGTGCGCAAGGGCATACTTTTCTCTTAGTCCGGGGGCAAGGCTTCAAAATGGGGTCTGCAACGGAGGAGACACAGGGGGCGTGGTCACAGCAGCTTTTCTCTACAGCCTGCACCAGCAGGAGCCTACACCATTTTTTATGATCACGCTGAACTGCAGTGCGACTGCAATTACAGCATGGTCAAGAAGGGAGGCGTCATGCTGGGTGGCCATGCCCTGTCACTGTGCAGGAGCCAGCACAGCTCACACACTAGTCCCCGGGTGCAGCCCCCAACCCCCGGGACACCCGGAGCAACAAAATGTAGATTCAGGCCACCAGGCCACGCCCCTACCTATGAAACCATGCCTCCTTTTTACCATTGCGCTGTTTATCTGCGCGCACTGCATTACAATCTCCCTCGCCACCTTTCTGGGTGTCACCAGTGATAGTGACACCTCTGCCATGCTTGTAGCAGCTGGTCCTAAGATCTACGCCTCAAGCCCTGAGTGTTTGCCCTTGTGACTTGTTGATCATCATAGCGAAGCAGATGCTTACAGAAAACTGCAGGGGCTTAGATTGAAAATAAAAAAATTGATGGGTATAAGGTAGAGAGGAGCGGGTTCGGTTCTCCGAGAACCGAATTCCCCACGAACTCCACGTGGTTTACACTGGTCCGAGGCAGGCTCGGTTGTTCCCGCCTGACTCGGAAAACCTGAACAAGGGAAAATGTCATCATCCCGCTGTCGGATTCTTGCGAGATTCGGATTCCATATAAAGAGCTGCGCGTTGCTGCCATTTTTACTCGTGCATTGAAGAGAGAGCGGAGAGGACGTGGCTATGTTCTCTCAGTGGAAATCTCAATATCAGTGCTCAGTATCAGTGGTTACTTATTGCTGCTCAGTAATACTAGTAGTGTGTCTCTCCTGCTCAGTGTATGTTCTCAGTAGTATCCTCATCAGTGCTCAGTATCACTGCTCATTGTCTTGTGCTGCATTGTGGTGCTCAGCATACTACAGTACATTACTAATAGTCCAGTGCTGCATCTTGCTGCTCAGTGTCAGTTCTAGTATCCTCATCAGTGCTCACTATCACTGCTCATTGCATTGTGGTGTTCTGTATACCACAGTAACATAGTAATATAGTATATATAGAGGAGCGGGTTCGGTTCTCCGAGAACCGAATTCCCGACGAACTCCACGTGGTTTACACTGGTCCGTGGCAGGCTCGGTTGTTCCCGCCTGACTCGGAAAACCTGAACAAGGGAAAATGTCATCATCCCGCTGTCGGATTCTCGCGAGATTCGGATTCCATATAAAGAGCTGCGCGTTGCCGCCATTTTTACTCGTGCATTGAAGAGAGAGCGGAGAGGACGTGGCTATGTTCTCTCAGTGGAAATCTCAATATCAGTGCCCAGTATCAGTGGTTACTTATTGCTGCTCAGTAATACTAGTAGTGTGTCTCTCCTGCTCAGTGTCAGTTCTCAGTAGTATCCTCATCAGTGCTCAGTATCACTGCTCATTGTCTTGTGCTGCATTGTGGTGCTCAGCATACAACAGTACATTACTAATAGTCCAGTGCTGCATCTTGCTGCTCATGTTGGCTATGCCCCAGCCCCTGAAGCATTCAAGCTGATTTCTTGCAGCAGCTGGGCACTGTAACAGCTCCAGAGCTGCTCTGTAAGGCAAGTAAAAGGGTGTTGGCCCTGCAGCACTACCTGTAGTTTGCATTGTGCGTTGGAAGGCACAAAGTAAGCAGACAGGAGAAGTCAGGAGAGTGCACAAGGGCATAGAAGGCAGGGGCTCAAGAAAAGAGAAGTGGAAACAGACAGCAAACTAGGCTGGAGAGAGACCTGAGACAAAGAGATCTGAATTATACGAGTAGCCGACCAGAGGAAACACAAATTATGCAGTCAAGTGTCCCACATTTGGGGAAATCGTAGGAGCAGCACACCCAGAGTGCAATGGGTGAGCCTTGCCCTGGTAGAAGCACCTTCCTGATCATAGTATCTCACTTGGCAGGTAAGTAGGAGTTGGGCTTGAGCTGGGGAGGGTCGCTGCTCGGGCACCCCCCTGTCAAGTGAAGGAGATCCAACTGAGGCAGCACAAGGAAACTCTCAAAAAAAGAACAAGGCTAGAGGAAGATCTGAGACAAAGAAATCTGACTTTTACCAGAGCTGACCAGAGGAAAGCACAAACACAGTCCCCCACTACCACAAATAATGCAGTCGAGTTTCCCACATTTGGGGAAATCACAGGGGTCAGCATACCCAGAATGCAATGAATGAACCTCACCCTGGGAGAACAATCTTCATGACCATGGTATCTCCTATGCAAAATAAGTATGATTTGGGATAGGGCTGGGGAGGGCCGCTGCTCAGGCACATCTCTTTCAAGTAAAGGAGATTCAACTGAGGCAGCACAAGGGAACTCTCATCTGGGGACAACAACTGCAGGGAGAACACATATTTTCAGATGAACATGGGAGAGCTGAAGGCTGCCTAATACTGAAGCACCCCAAACAACAAACCAAATGCAACAACTAGTACAAGCATTCCTGGGGGAAGGTCTGCAGAAGACGGATTTGCATACGGTGATGTCATCCAAGCAGTGGGCCAAAGTTGGCTGGAACCCTCATCTGCATATGAAAAGAGAAAAGGGGTATGCAGGGCATGGCGGCCTTTTGCGGCGCTTGGATGACCCTTAGTTCGCATTAAACACCTCCACCCTCCGTCGGTGTGGGGCTCATGTTGGCTATGCCCCAGCCCCTGAAGCATTCAAGCTGATTTCTTGCAGCAGCTGGGCACTGTAACAGCTCCAGAGCTGCTCTGAAAGGCAAGTAAAAGGGTGTGGGCCCTGCAGCACTACCTGTAGTTTGCATTGTGCGTTGGAAGGCACAAAGTAAGCAGACAGGAGAAGTCAGGAGAGTGCACAAGGGCATAGAAGGCAGCGGCTCAAGAAAAGAGAAGTGGAAACAGACAGCAAACTAGGCTGGAGAGAGACCTGAGACAAAGAGATCTGAATTATACGAGTAGCCGACTAGAGGAAACACAAATTATGCAGTCAAGTGTCCCACATTTGGGGAAATCGTAGGAGCAGCACACCCAGAGTGCAATGGGTGAGCCTTGCCCTGGGAGAAGCACCTTCCTGATCATAGTATCTCACCTGGCAGGTAAGTAGGAGTTGGGCTAGAGATGGGGAGGGTCGCTGCTCGGGCACCCCCCTGTCAAGTGAAGTTCTGCAGAAGACGGATTTGCATACGGTGATGTCATCCAAGCAGTGGGTCAAAGTTGGCTTCAACCCTCATCTGCATATGAAAAGAGAAAAGGGGCGTGCAGGGCATGGCGGCCTTTTGCGGTGCTTGGATGACCCCTAGTTCGCATTAAACACCTCCACCCTCCTTTGGTGTGGGGCTCATGTTGGCCATGCCCCATCCCCTGAAGATGAACATGGGAGGGCAGAAGGCTGCCTAATACTGAAGCACCCCCAAACAACAAACCAAATGCAACAACTAGTGCAAGCATTCCTGGGGGAAGGCCTGCCGCAGATGGATTTGCATATGGTGATGTCATCCAAGCAGTGGGTCAAAGTTGGCTTCAACCCTCGTCTGCATATGAAAAGAGAAAAGGGGCGTGCAGGGCATGGTGGCCTTTTGCGGCGCTTGGCTGACCCCTAGTTTGCATTAAACACCTCCACCCTCCTTTGGTGTGGGGCTCATGTTGGCTATGCCCCAGCCCCTGAAGCATTCAAGCTGATTTCTTGCAGCAGCTGGGCACTGTAACAGCTCCAGAGCTGCTCTGTAAGGCAAGTAAAAGGGTGTGGGCCCTGCAGCACTACCTGTAGTTTGCATTGTGCATTGGAAGGCACAAAGTAAGCAGACGGGAGGAGAAGTCAGGATAGTGCACAAGGGTATAGAAGGGAGCGGCTGAAGAAAAGAGAAGTGGAAACAGACAGCAAACTAGGCTGGAGAGAGACCTGAGACAAAGAGATCTGAATTATACGAGAGCCGACGAGGGGAAACACAAATTATGCAGTCAAGTTTCCCACATTTGGTGAAATCGCAGGAGCAGCACACCCAGAGTGCAATGGTTGAGCCTTGCCCTGGGAGAAGCACCTTCATGATCATAGTATCTCACCTGGCAGGTAAGTAGGAGTTGGGCTAGAGCTGGGGAGGGTCGCTGCTCGGGTTCCCCCCTGTGAAGTGAAGGAGATCCAACTGAGGCAGCACCAGGGAACTCTCGAAAGAAGAACAAGGCTAGAGGAAGATCTGAGACAAAGAAATCTGACTTTTACCAGAGCTGACCAGAGGAAAGCACAAACACAGTCCCCCACTACCACAAATAATGCAGTCGAGTTTCCCACATTTGGGAAAATCACAGGGGTCAGCATACCCAGAATGCAATGAATGAACCTCACCCTGGGAGAACAATCTTCATGACCATGGTATCTCCTATGCAAAATAAGTATGATTTGGGATAGGGCTGGTGAGGGCAGCTGCTCAGGCACATCTCTGTCAAGTAAAGGAGATTCAACTGAGGCAGCACAAGTGAACTCTCATCTGGGGACAACAACTGCAGGGAGACCACATCTTTTCAGATGAACATGGGAGGGCGGAAGGCTGCCTAATACTGAAGCACCATCAAATATCAAACCATATGCAACAACTAGTACAAGCACTCCTGGGGGAAGGTCTGCAGCAGACGGATTTGCATACGGTGATGTTATCCAAGCAGTGGGCCAAAGTTGACTGGAACCCTCATCTGCATATGAAAAGAGAAAAGGGGCATGCAGGGCATGGCGGCCTTTTGCAGTGCTTGGATGACCCCTAGTTCGCATTAAACACCTCCCCCCTCCTTTGGTGTGGGGCTCATGTTGGCCATGCCCCATCCCCTGAAGCATTCAAGCTGATTTCTTGCAGCAGCTGGGCACTGTAACAGCTCCAGAGCTGCTCTGTAAGGCAAGTAAAAGGGTGTGGGCCCTGCAGCACTACCTGTAGTTTGCATTGTGCATTGGAAGGCACAAAGTAAGCAGACGGGAGGAGAAGTCAGGATAGTGCACAAGGGTATAGAAGGGAGCGGCTGAAGAAAAGAGAAGTGGAAACAGACAGCTAACTAGGCTGGAGAGAGACCTGAGACAAATAGATCTGAATTATACGAGAGCCGACCAGGGGAAACACAAATTATGCAGTCAAGTTTCCCACATTTGGGGAAATCGCAGGGGCAGCACACCCAGAGTGCAATGGGTGAGCCTTGCCCTGGGAGAAGCACCTTCATGATCATAGTATCTCACCTGGCAGGTAAGTAGGAGTTGGGCTAGAGCTGGGGAGGGTCGCTGCTCGGGTACCCCCCTGTCAAGTGAAGGAGATCCAACTGAGGCAGCACAATGGAACTCTCGAAAGAAGAACAAGGCTAGAGGAAAATCTGAGACAAAGAAATCTGACTTTTACCAGAGCTGACCAGAGGAAAGCACAAACACAGTCCCCCACTACCACAAATAATGCAGTCAAGTTTCCCACATTTGGGGAAATCACAGGGGTCAGCATACCCAAAATGCAATGAATGAACCTCACCCTGGGAGAACAATCTTCATGACCATGGTATATCCTATGCAAAATAAGTATGATTTGGAATAGGGCTGGGGAGGGCCGCTGCTCATGCACATCTCTGTCAAGTAAAGGAGATTCAACTGAGGCAGCACAAGGGAACTCTCATCTGGGGACAACAACTGCAGGGAGAACACATATTTTCAGATGAACATGGGAGGGCAGAAGGCTGCCTAATACTGAAGCACCCCCAAACAACAAACCAAATGCAACAACTAGTGCAAGCATTCCTGGGGGAAGTTCTGCAGAAGACGGATTTGCATACGGTGATGTCATCCAAGCAGTGGGTCAAAGTTGGCTTCAACCCTCATCTGCATATGAAAAGAGAAAAGGGGCGTGCAGGGCATGGCGGCCTTTTGCGGTGCTTGGATGACCCCTAGTTCGCATTAAACACCTCCACCCTCCTTTGGTGTGGGGCTCATGTTGGCCATGCCCCATCCCCTGAAGCATTCAAGCTGATTTCTTGCAGCAGCTGGGCACTGTAACAGCTCCAGAGCTGCTCTGTAAGGCAAGTAAAAGGGTGTGGGCCCTGCAGCACTACCTGTAGTTTGCATTGTGCATTGGAAGGCACAAAGTAAGCAGACGGGAGGAGAAGTCAGGATAGTGCACAAGGGTATAGAAGGGAGCGGTTGAAGAAAAGAGAAGTGGAAACAGACAGCAAACTAGGCTGGAGAGAGACCTGAGACAAAGAGATCTGAATTATACGAGAGCCGACCAGGGGAAACACAAATTATGCAGTCAAGTTTCCCACATTTGGGGAAATCGCAGGGGCAGCACACCCAGAGTGCAATGGGTGAGCCTTGCCCTGGGAGAAGCACCTTCATGATCATAGTATCTCACCTGGCAGGTAAGTAGGAGTTGGGCTAGAGCTGGGGAGGGTCGCTGTTCGGGCACCCCCCTGTCAAGTGAAAGAGATCCAACTGAGGCAGCACAAGGGAACTCTCGAAAGAAGAACAAGGCTAGAGGAAGATCTGAGACAAAGAAATCTGACTTTTACCAGAGCTGACCAGAGGAAAGCACAAACACAGTCCCCCACTACCACAAATAATGCAGTCGAGTTTCCCACATTTGGGAAAATCACAGGGGTCAGCATACCCAGAATGCAATGAATGAACCTCACCCTTGGAGAACAATCTTCATGACCATGGTATCTCCTATGCAAAATAAGTATGATTTGGGATAGGGCTGGTGAGGGCAGCTGCTCAGGCACATCTCTGTCAAGTAAAGGAGATTCAACTGAGGCAGCACAAGTGAACTCTCATCTGGGGACAACAACTGCAGGGAGACCACATCTTTTCAGATGAACATGGGAGGGCGGAAGGCTGCCTAATACTGAAGCACCATCAAATATCAAACCATATGCAACAACTAGTACAAGCACTCCTGGGGGAAGGTCTGCAGCAGACGGATTTGCATACGGTGATGTTATCCAAGCAGTGGGCCAAAGTTGACTGGAACCCTCATCTGCATATGAAAAGAGAAAAGGGGCATGCAGGGCATGGCGGCCTTTTGCAGTGCTTGGATGACCCCTAGTTCGCATTAAACACCTCCCCCCTCCTTTGGTGTGGGGCTCATGTTGGCCATGCCCCATCCCCTGAAGCATTCAAGCTGATTTCTTGCAGCAGCTGGGCAATGTAACAGCTCCAGAGCTGCTCTGTAAGGCAAGTAAAAGGGTGTGGGCCCTGCAGCACTACCTGTAGTTTGCATTCTAGTGTCTTTCGTTTGGGAGAAAAATGCAAAGGTACAATACAGCTTTTCCTTGCCGATATCTCTCTTTTGCAAAGAGCTAGGCATTGGAAAATTCAGGGCTATACCGTGTAGATGAAGCACTAACAGGAGGCTTTTAAATTTTCATTCTAGTGTCTTTCGTTTGGGAGAAAAATGCAAAGGTACAATACAGCTTTTCCTTGCCAATATCTCTCTTTTGCAAAGAGCTAGGCATTGGAAAATTCAGGGCTATAACGTGTAGATGAAGCACTAACAGGAGGCTTTAAAATTTTCATTCTAGTGTCTTTCGTTTGGGAGAAAAATGCAAAAGTACAATGCAGCTTTTCCTTGCCGATATCTCTCTTTTGCAAAGAGATAGGCATTGGAAAATTCAGGGCTATAACGTGTAGATGAAGCACTAATAGGAGGCTTTAAAATTTTCATTCTAGTGTCTTTCGTTTGGGAGAAAAAAGCAAAGGTACAATACAGCTTTTCCTTGCCGATATCTCTCTTTTGCAAAGAGATAGGCATTGGAAAATTCAGGGCTATAACGTGTAGATGAAGCACTAACAGGAGGCTTTAAAATTTTCATTCTAGTGTCTTTCGTTTGGAAGAAAAATGCAAAGGTACAATACAGCTTTTCCTTGCCGATATCTCTCTTTTGCAAAGAGCTAGGCATTGGAAAATTCAGGGCTATAACGTGTAGATGAAGCACTAACAGTAGGCTTTAAAATTTTCATTCTAGTGTATTTCGTTTGGGAGAGAAATGCAAAGGTACAATACAGCTTTTCCTTGCCAATATCTCTCTTTTGCAAAGAGCTAGGCATTGGAAAATTCAGGGCTATAACGTGTAGATGAAGCACTAACAGGAGGCTTTAAAATTTTCGTTCTAGTGTCTTTCGTTTGGGAGAAAAATGCAAAAGTACAATGCAGCTTTTCCTTGCCGATATCTCTCTTTTGCAAAGAGATAGGCATTGGAAAATGCAGGGCTATAACGTGTAGATGAAGCACTAACAGGAGGCTTTAAAATTTTCATTCTAGTGTCTTTCGTTTGGGAGAAAAATGCAAAGGTACAATACAGCATTTCCTTGCCGATATCTCTCTTTTGCAAAGAGATAGGCATTGGAAAATTCAGGGCTATAACGTGTAGATGAAGCACTAACAGGAGGCTTTAAAATTTTCATTCTAGTGTCTTTCGTTTGGGAGAAAAATGCAAAGGTACAATACAGCTTTTCCTTGCCGATATCTCTCTTTTGCAAAGAGATAGGCATTGGAAAATTCAGGGCTATAACGTGTAGATGAAGCACTAACAGGAGGCTTTAACATTTTCATTCTAGTGTACTTCGTTTGGGAGAAAAATGCAAAGGTACAATACAGCTTTTCCTTGCCGATATCTCTCTTTTGCAAAGAGATAGGCATTGGAAAATTCAGGGCTATAACGTGTAGATGAAGCACTAATAGGAGGCTTTAAAATTTTCATTCTAGTGTCCTTCGTTTGGGAGAAAAATGCAAAGGTACAATACAGCTTTTCCTTGCCGATATCTCTCTTTTGCAAAGAGATAGGCATTGGAAAATTCAGGGCTATAACGTGTAGATGAAGCACTAACAGGAGGCTTTAAAATTTTCATTCTAGTGTCTTTCGTTTGGGAGAAAAATGCAAAGGTACAATACAGTTTTTCCTTGCCGATATCTCTCTTTTGCAAAGAGATAGGCATTGGAAAATTCAGGGCTATAACGTGTAGATGAAGCACTAACAGGAGGCTTTAAAATTTTCATTCTAGTGTCTTTCGTTTGGGAGAAAAATGCAAAGGTACAATACAGCATTTCCTTGCCGATATCTCTCTTTTGCAAAGAGATAGGCATTGGAAAATTCAGGGCTATAACGTGTAGATGAAGCACTAACAGGAGGCTTTAAAATTTTCATTCTAGTGTACTTCGTTTGGGAGAAAAATGCAAAGGTACAATACAGCTTTTCCTTGCCGATATCTCTCTTTTGCAAAGAGATAGGCATTGGAAAATTCAGGGCTATAACGTGTAGATGAAGCACTAATAGGAGGCTTTAAAATTTTCATTCTAGTGTCCTTCGTTTGGGAGAAAAATGCAAAGGTACAATACAGCTTTTCCGTGCCGATATCTCTCTTTTGCAAAGAGATAGGCATTGGAAAATTCAGGGCTATAACGTGTAGATGAAGCACTAACAGGAGGCTTTAAAATTTTCATTCTAGTGTCTTTCGTTTGGGAGAAAAATGCAAAGGTACAATACAGCTTTTCCTTGCCAATATCTCTCTTTTGCAAAGAGCTAGGCATTGGAAAATTCAGGGCAATAACGTGTAGATGAAGCACTAACAGGAGGCTTTAAAATTTTCATTCTAGTGTCTTTCGTTTGGGAGAAAAATGCAAAAGTACAATGCAGCTTTTCCTTGCCGATATCTCTCTTTTGCAAAGAGATAGGCATTGGAAAATGCAGGGCTATAACGTGTAGATGAAGCACTAACAGGAGGCTTTAAAATTTTCATTCTAGTGTCTTTCGTTTGGGAGAAAAATGCAAAGGTACAATACAGCATTTCCTTGCCGATATCTCTCTTTTGCAAAGAGATAGGCATTGGAAAATTCAGGGCTATAACGTGTAGATGAAGCACTAACAGGAGGCTTTAAAATTTTCATTCTAGTGTCTTTCGTTTGGGAGAAAAATGCAAAGGTACAATACAGCTTTTCCTTGCCGATATCTCTCTTTTGCAAAGAGCTAGGCATTGGAAAATTCAGGGCTATACCGCGTACATGAAGCACTAACAGGAGGCTTTTAAATTTTCATTCTAGTGTCTTTCGTTTGGGAGAAAAATGCAAAGGTACAATACAGCTTTTCCTTGCCAATATCTCTCTTTTGCAAAGAGCTAGGCATTGGAAAATTCAGGGCTATAACGTGTAGATGAAGCACTAACAGGAGGCTTTAAAATTTTCATTCTAGTGTCTTTCGTTTGGGAGAAAAATGCAAAAGTACAATGCAGCTTTTCCTTGCCGATATCTCTCTTTTGCAAAGAGATAGGCATTGGAAAATTCAGGGCTATAACGTGTAGATGAAGCACTAATAGGAGGCTTTAAAATTTTCATTCTAGTGTCTTTCGTTTGGGAGAAAAAAGCAAAGGTACAATACAGCTTTTCCTTGCCGATATCTCTCTTTTGCAAAGAGATAGGCATTGGAAAATTCAGGGCTATAACGTGTAGATGAAGCACTAACAGGAGGCTTTAAAATTTTCATTCTAGTGTCTTTCGTTTGGGAGAAAAATGCAAAGGTACAATACAGCTTTTCCTTGCCGATATCTCTCTTTTGCAAAGAGCTAGGCATTGGAAAATTCAGGGCTATAACGTGTAGATGAAGCACTAACAGTAGGCTTTAAAATTTTCATTCTAGTGTCTTTCGTTTGGGAGAAAAATGCAAAGGTACAATACAGCTTTTCCTTGCCGATATCTCTCTTTTGCAAAGAAATAGGCATTGGAAAATTCAGGGCTATAACGTGTAGATGAAGCACTAACAGGAGGCTTTAAAATTTTCATTCTAGTGTCCTTCGTTTGGGAGAAAAATGCAAAGGTACAATACAGCTTTTCCTTGCCGATATCTCTCTTTTGCAAAGAGATAGGCATTGGAAAATTCAGGGCTATATCGTGTAGATGAAGCACTAACAGGAGGCTTTAAAATTTTCATTCTAGTGTCTTTCGTTTGGGAGAAAAATGCAAAGGTACAATACAGCTTTTCCTTGCCAATATCTCTCTTTTGCAAAGAGCTAGGCATTGGAAAATTCAGGGCTATAACGTGTAGATGAAGCACTAACAGGAGGCTTTAAAATTTTCATTCTAGTGTCTTTCGTTTGGGAGAAAAATGCAAAAGTACAATGCAGCTTTTCCTTGCCGATATCTCTCTTTTGCAAAGAGATAGGCATTGGAAAATGCAGGGCTATAACGTGTAGATGAAGCACTAACAGGAGGCTTTAAAATTTTCATTCTAGTGTCTTTCGTTTGGGAGAAAAATGCAAAGGTACAATACAGCATTTCCTTGCCGATATCTCTCTTTTGCAAAGAGATAGGCATTGGAAAATTCAGGGCTATAACGTGTAGATGAAGCACTAACAGGAGGCTTTAAAATTTTCATTCTAGTGTACTTCGTTTGGGAGAAAAATGCAAAGGTACAATACAGCTTTTCCTTGCCGATATCTCTCTTTTGCAAAGAGATAGGCATTGGAAAATTCAGGGCTATAACGTGTAGATGAAGCACTAATAGGAGGCTTTAAAATTTTCATTCTAGTGTCCTTCGTTTGGGAGAAAAATGCAAAGGTACAATACAGCTTTTCCGTGCCGATATCTCTCTTTTGCAAAGAGATAGGCATTGGAAAATTCAGGGCTATAACGTGTAGATGAAGCACTAACAGGAGGCTTTAAAATTTTCATTCTAGTGTCTTTCGTTTGGGAGAAAAATGCAAAGGTACAATACAGCTTTTCCTTGCCGATATCTCTCTTTTGCAAAGAGCTAGGCATTGGAAAATTCAGGGCTATAACGTGTAGATGAAGCACTAACAGGAGGCTTTAAAATTTTCATTCTAGTGTCTTTCGTTTGGGAGAAAAATGCAAAGGTACAATACAGCTTTTCCTTGCCGATATCTCTCTTTTGCAAAGAGATAGGCATTGGAAAATTCAGGGCTATAACGTGTAGATGAAGCACTAACAGTAGGCTTTAACATTTTCATTCTAGTGTCTTTCGTTTGGGAGAAAAATGCAAAGGTACAATACAGCTTTTCCTTGCCGATATCTCTCTTTTGCAAAGAGATAGGCATTGGAAAATGCAGGGCTATAACGTGTAGATGAAGCACTAACAGGAGGCTTTACAATTTTCATTCTAGTGTCTTTCGTTTGGGAGAAAAATGCAAAAGTACAATGCAACTTTTCCTTGCCGATATCTCTCTTTTGCAAAGAGATAGGCATTGGAAAATGCAGGGCTATAACGTGTAGATGAAGCACTAACAGGAGGCTTTAAAATTTTCATTCTAGTGTCTTTCGTTTGGGAGAAAAATGCAAAGGTACAATACAGCATTTCCTTGCCGATATCTCTCTTTTGCAAAGAGATAGGCATTGGAAAATTCAGGGCTATTACGTGTAGATGAAGCACTAACAGGAGGCTTTAAAATTTTCATTCTAGTGTCCTTCGTTTGGGAGAAAAATGCAAAGGTACAATACAGCTTTTCCTTGCCGATATCTCTCTTTTGCAAAGAGATAGGCATTGGAAAATTCAGGGCTATAACGTGTAGATGAAGCACTAACAGGAGGCTTTAAAATTTTCATTCTAGTGTCTTTCGTTTGGGAGAAAAATGCAAAGGTACAATACAGCTTTTCCTTGTCGATATCTCTCTTTTGCAAAGAGCTAGGCATTGGAAAATTCAGGGCTATAACGTGTAGATGAAGCACTAACAGTAGGATTTAAAATTTTCATTCTAGTGTCTTTCGTTTGGGAGAAAAATGCAAAGGTACAATACAGCTTTTCCTTGCCGATATCTCTCTTTTGCAAAGAGATAGGCATTGGAAAATTCAGGGCTATAACGTGTAGATGAAGCACTAACAGGAGGCTTTAAAATTTTCATTCTAGTGTCTTTCGTTTGGGAGAAAAATGCAAAGGTACAATACAGTTTTTCCTTGCCGATATCTCTCTTTTGCAAAGAGATAGGCATTGGAAAATTCAGGGCTATAACGTGTAGATGAAGCACTAATAGGAGGCTTTAACATTTTCATTCTAGTGTCCTTCGTTTGGGAGAAAAATGCAAAGGTACAATACAGCTTTTCCTTGCCGATATCTCTCTTTTGCAAAGAGATAGGCATTGGAAAATTCAGGGCTATAACGTGTAGATGAAGCACTAACAGGAGGCTTTAAAATTTTCATTCTAGTGTCTTTCGTTTGGGAGAAAAATGCAAAGGTACAATACAGCTTTTCCTTGCCGATATCTCTCTTTTGCAAAGAGCTAGGCATTGGAAAATTCAGGGCTATAACGTGTAGATGAAGCACTAACAGTAGGCTTTAACATTTTCATTCTAGTGTCTTTCGTTTGGGAGAAAAATGCAAAGGCACAATACAGCTTTTCCTTGCCGATATCTCTCTTTTGCAAAGAGATAGGCATTGGAAAATTCAGGGCTATAACGTGTAGATGAAGCACTAACAGGAGGCTTTAAAATTTTCATTCTAGTGTCTTTCGTTTGGGAGAAAAATGCAAAAGTACAATGCAGCTTTTCCTTGCCGATATCTCTCTTTTGCAAAGAGATAGGCATTGGAAAATGCAGGGCTATAACGTGTAGATGAAGCACTAACAGGAGGCTTTAAAATTATCATTCTAGTGTCTTTCGTTTGGGAGAAAAATGCAAAAGTACAATACACTTTTCCTTGCCGATATCTCTCTTTTGCAAAGAGATAGGCATTGGAAAATTCAGGGCTATAACGTGTAGATGAAGCACTAATAGGAGGCTTTAACATTTTCATTCTAGTATCCTTCGTTTGGGAGAAAAATGCAAAGGTACAATACATCTTTTCCTTGCCGATATCTCTCTTTTGAAAAGAGATAGGCATTGGAAAATTCAGGGCTATAACGTGTAGATGAAGCACTAACAGGAGGCTTTAAAATTTTCATTCTAGTGTCTTTCGTTTGGGAGAAAAATGCAAAGGTACAATACAGCTTTTCCTTGCCGATATCTCTCTTTTGCAAAGAGCTAGGCATTGGAAAATTCAGGGCTATAACGTGTAGATGAAGCACTAACAGTAGGCTTTAAAATTTTCATTCTAGTGTCTTTCGTTTGGGAGAAAAATGCAAAGGTACAATACAGCTTTTCCTTGCCGATATCTCTCTTTTGCAAAGAGCTAGGCATTGGAAAATTCAGGGCTATAACGTGCAGATGAAGCACTAACAGTAGGATTTAAAATTTTCATTCTAGTATCTTTCGTTTGGGAGAAAAATGCAAAGGTACAATACAGCTTTTCCTTGCCGATATCTCTCTTTTGCAAAGAGATAGGCATTGGAAAATTCAGGGCTATAACGTGTAGATGAAGCACTAACAGGAGGCTTTAAAATTTTCATTTTAGTGTCTTTCGTTTGGGAGAAAAATGCAAAGGTACAATACAGTTTTTCCTTGCCGATATCTCTCTTTTGCAAAGAGATAGGCATTGGAAAATTCAGGGCTATAACGTGTAGATGAAGCACTAATAGGAGGCTTTAAAATTTTCATTCTAGTGTCCTTCGTTTGGGAGAAAAATGCAAAGGTACAATACAGCTTTTCCTTGCTGATATCTCTCTTTTGCAAAGAGATAGGCATTGGAAAATTAAGGGCTATAACGTGTAGATGAAGCACTAACAGGAGGCTTTAAAATTTTCATTCTAGTGTCTTTCGTTTGGGAGAAAAATGCAAAGGTACAATACAGCTTTTCCTTGCCGATATCTCTCTTTTGCAAAGAGCTAGGCATTGGAAAATTCAGGGCTATAACGTGTAGATGAAGCACTAACAGTAGGCTTTAACATTTTCATTCTAGTGTCTTTCGTTTGGGAGAAAAATGCAAAGGTACAATACAGCATTTCCTTGCCGATATCTCTCTTTTGCAAAGAGCTAGGCATTGGAAAATTCAGGGCTATAACGTGTAGATGAAGCACTAACAGTAGGCTTTAAAATTTTCATTCTAGTGTCTTTCGTTTGGGAGAAAAATGCAAAGGTACAATACAGCTTTTCCTTGCCGATATCTCTCTTTTGCAAAGAGATAGGCATTGGAAAATTCAGGGCTATAACGTGTAGATGAAGCACTAACAGGAGGCTTTAAATTTTTCATTCTAGTGTCCTTCGTTTGGGAGAAAAATGCAAAGGTACAATACAGCTTTTCCTTGCCGATATCTCTCTTTTGCAAAGAGATAGGCATTGGAAAATTCAGGGCTATAACGTATAGATGAAGCACTAACAGGAGGCTTTAAAATTTTCATTCTAGTGTCTTTCGTTTGGGAGAAAAATGTAAAAGTACAATGCAGCTTTTCCTTGCCGATATCTCTCTTTTGCAAAGAGATAGGCATTGGAAAATGCAGGGCTATTACGTGTAGATGAAGCACTAAAAGGAGGCTTTAAAATTTTCATTCTAGTGTCTTTCGTTTGGGAGAAAAATGTAAAAGTACAATGCAGCTTTTCCTTGCCGATATCTCTCTTTTGCAAAGAGATAGGCATTGGAAAATGCAGGGCTATAACGTGTAGATGAAGCACTAACAGGAGGCTTTAAAATTTTCATTCTAGTGTCTTTCGTTTGGGAGAAAAATGCAAAGGTACAATACAGCTTTTCCTTGCCGATATCTCTCTTTTGCAAAGAGATAGGCATTGGAAAATTCAGGGCTATAACGTGTAGATGAAGCACTAACAGGAGGCTTTAACATTTTCATTCTAGTGTACTTCGTTTGGGAGAAAAATGCAAAGGTACAATACAGCTTTTCCTTGCCGATATCTCTCTTTTGCAAAGAGATAGGCATTGGAAAATTCAGGGCTATAACGTGTAGATGAAGCACTAATAGGAGGTTTTAAAATTTTCATTCTAGTGTCCTTCGTTTGGGAGAAAAATGCAAAGGTACAATACAGCTTTTCCTTGCCGATATCTCTCTTTTGCAAAGAGATAGGCATTGGAAAATTCAGGGCTATAACGTGTAGATGAAGCACTAACAGGAGGCTTTAAAATTTTCATTCTAGTGTCTTTCGTTTGGGAGAAAAATGCAAAGGTACAATACAGCTTTTCCTTGCCGATATCTCTCTTTTGCAAAGAGCTAGGCATTGGAAAATTCAGGGCTATAACGTGTAGATGAAGCACTAACAGGAGGCTTTAAAATTTTCATTCTAGTGTCTTTCGTTTGGGAGAAAAATGCAAAGGTACAATACAGCTTTTCCTTGCCGATATCTCTCTTTTGCAAAGAGATAGGCATTGGAAAATTCAGGGCTATAACGTGTATATGAAGCACTAACAGGAGGCTTTAAAATTTTCATTCTAGTGTCTTTCGTTTGGGAGAAAAATGCAAAGGTACAATACAGCTTTTCCTTGCCGATATCTCTCTTTTGCAAAGAGATAGGCATTGGAAAATTCAGGGCTATAACGTGTAGATGAAGCACTAACAGTAGACTTTAAAATTTTCATTCTAGTGTCTTTCGTTTGGGAGAAAAATGCAAAGGTACAATACAGCTTTTCCTTGCCAATATCTCTCTTTTGCAAAGAGCTAGGCATTGGAAAATTCAGGGCTATAACGTGTAGATGAAGCACTAACAGGAGGCTTTAAAATTTTCATTCTAGTGTCTTTCGTTCGGGAGAAAAATGCAAAGGTACAATACAGTTTTTCCTTGCCGATATCTCTCTTTTGCAAAGAGATAGGCATTGGAAAATTCAGGGCTATAACGTGTAGATGAAGCACTAACAGGAGGCTTTAAAATTTTCATTCTAGTGTCCTTCGTTTGGGAGAAAAATGCAAAGGTACAATACAGCTTTTCCTTGCCAATATCTCTCTTTTGCAAAGAGCTAGGCATTGGAAAATTCAGGGCTATAACGTGTAGATGAAGCACTAAAAGGAGGCTTTAAAATTTTCATTCTAGTGTCTTTCGTTTGGGAGAAAAATGTAAAAGTACAATGCAGCTTTTCCTTGCCGATATCTCTCTTTTGCAAAGAGATAGGCATTGGAAAATTCAGGGCTATAACGTGTAGATGAAGCACTAACAGGAGGCTTTAAAATTTTCATTCTAGTGTCTTTCGTTTGGGAGAAAAATGCAAAGGTACAATACAGTTTTTCCTTGCCGATATCTCTCTTTTGCAAAGAGATAGGCATTGGAAAATTCAGGGCTATAACGTGTAGATGAAGCACTAACAGGAGGCTTTAAAATTTTCATTCTAGTGTCTTTCGTTTGGGAGAAAAATGCAAAGGTACAATACAGCTTTTCCTTGCCGATATCTCTCTTTTGCAAAGAGATAGGCATTTGAAAATTCAGGGCTATAACGTGTAGATGAAGCACTAACAGAAGGCTTTAAAATTTTCATTCTAGTTTCCTTCGTTTGGGAGAAAAATGCAAAGGTACAATACAGCTTTTCCTTGCCGATATCTCTCTTTTGCAAAGAGATAGGCATTGGAAAATTCAGGGCTATAACGTGTAGATGAAGCACTAATAGGAGGCTTTAAAATTTTCATTCTAGTGTCCTTCGTTTGGGAGAAACATGCAAAGGTACAATACAGCTTTTCCTTGCCGATATCTCTCTTTTGCAAAGAGATAGGCATTGGAAAATTCAGGGCTATAACGTGTAGATGAAGCACTAACAGGAGGCTTTAACATTTTCATTCTAGTGTCTTTCGTTTGGGAGAAAAATGCAAAGGTACAATACAGCTTTTCCTTGCCGATATCTCTCTTTTGCAAAGAGCTAGGCATTGGAAAATTCAGGGCTATAACGTGTAGATGAAGCACTAATAGGAGGCTTTAAAATTTTCATTCTAGTGTCTTTCGTTTGGGAGAAAAATGCAAAAGTACAATGCTGCTTTTCCTTGCCGATATCTCTCTTTTGCAAAGAGATAGGCATTGGAAAATTCAGGGCTATTACGTGTAGATGAAGCACTAACAGGAGGCTTTAAAATTTTCATTCTAGTGTCCTTCGTTTGGGAGAAAAATGCAAAGGTACAATACAGCTTTTCCTTGCCAATATCTCTCTTTTGCAAAGAGCTAGGCATTGGAAAATTCAGGGCTATTACGTGTAGATGAAGCACTAACAGGAGGCTTTAAAATTTTCATTCTAGTGTCTTTCGTTTGGGAGAAAAATGCAAAGGTACAATACAGCATTTCCTTGCCGATATCTCTCTTTTGCAAAGAGATAGGCATTGGAAAATTCAGGGCTATTACGTGTAGATGAAGCACTAAAAGGAGGCTTTAAAATTTTCATTCTAGTGTCTTTCGTTTGGGAGAAAAATGTAAAAGTACAATGCAGCTTTTCCTTGCCGATATCTCTCTTTTGCAAAGAGATAGGCATTGGAAAATTCAGGGCTATAACGTGTAGATGAAGCACTAACAGGAGGCTTTAAAATTTTCATTCTAGTGTCTTTCGTTTGGGAGAAAAATGTAAAAGTACAATGCAGCTTTTCCTTGCCGA